>NW_027637509.1:0-145076 GCF_951216825.1 Electrona antarctica
AGCATGCCATTTTTCATCATTTTTGAGGATTTGAAAAAAAGACAAAAATCACTCCGAGACCATGGGCTATAGCCCATCGTCTCGGAGTCATTTTCGTCTTTTTTTCAAATCCTCAAAAATGATGCAAAACGGCATGCTATAGTATGCCGTTCGAGACCATGGGCTATAGCCCATCGCCATGGTCATAAATGATGAAAAACAAGGATTTGAAAAAAAGACGAAAATCACTCCGAGACGATGGGCTATAGCCCATGGTCTCGGAGTGATTTTCGTCTTTTTTTCAAATCCTCAAAAATGATGGAAAACGGCATGCTATAGTATGCCGTTCGAGACCATGGGCTATAGCCCATCGCCATGGTCATAAATGATGAAAAACGAGGATTTGAAAAAAAGACGAAAATGACTCCGAGACGATGGGCTATAGCCCATGGTCTCGGAGTGATTTTCGTCTTTTTTTCAAATCCTCAAAAATGATGGAAAACGGCATGCTATACTATGCCGTTCGAGACCATGGGCTATAGCCCATCGCCATGGTCATAAATGATGAAAAACGAGGATTTGAAAAAAAGACGAAAATGACTCCGAGACGATGGGCTATAGCCCATGGTCTCGGAGTGATTTTCGTCTTTTTTTCAAATCCTCAAAAATGATGGAAAACGGCATGCTATAGTATGCCGTTCGAGACCATGGGCTATAGCCCATCGCCATGGTCATAAATGATGAAAAACAAGGATTTGAAAAAAAGACGAAAATGACTCCGAGACGATGGGCTATAGCCCATGGTCTCGGAGTGATTTTCGTCTTTTTTTCCGTTCGAGACCATGGGCTATAGCCCATCGCCATGGTCATAAATGATGAAAAACAAGGATTTGAAAAAAAGACGAAAATGACTCCGAGACGATGGGCTATAGCCCATGGTCTCGGAGTGATTTTCCTCTTTTTTTCAAATCCTCAAAAATGATGGAAAACGGCATGCTATACTATGCCGTTCGAGACCATGGGCTATAGCCCATCGCCATTGTCATAAATGATGAAAAACGAGGATTTGAAAAAAAGAAGAAAATGACTCCGAGACGATGGGCTATAGCCCATGGTCTCGGAGTGATTTTCGTCTTTTTTTCAAATCCTCAAAAATGATGGAAAACGGCATGCTATAGTATGCCGTTCGAGACCATGGGCTATAGCCCATCACCATGGTCATGAATGATGAAAAACGAGGATTTGAAAAAAAGACGAAAATGACTCCGAGACGATGGGCTATAGCCCATGGTCTCGGAGTGATTATCGTCTTTTTTTCAAATCCTCAAAAATGATGTAAAACGGCATGCTATAGTATGCCGTTCGAGACCATGGGCTATAGCCCATCGCCATGGTCATAAATGATGGAAAACAAGGATTTGAAAAAAAGACGAAAATGACTCCGAGACGATGGGCTATAGCCCATGGTCTCTGAGTGATTTTCGTCTTTTTTTCAAATCCTCAAAAATGATGGAAAACGGCATGCTATAGTATGCTGTTCGAGACCATGGGCTATAGCCCATCGCCATGGTCATAAATGATGAAAAACGAGTATTTGAAAAAAAGACGAAAATGACTCAGAGACGATGGGCTATAGCCCATGGTCTCGGAGTGATTTTCGTCTTTTTTTCAAATCCTCAAAAATGATGTAAAACGGCATGCTATAGTATGCCGTTTGAGACCATGGGCTATAGCCCATCGCCATGGTCATAAATGATGAAAAACAAGGATTTGAAAAAAAGACGAAAATGACTCCGAGACGATGGGCTATAGCCCATGGTCTCGGAGTGATTTTCGTCTTTTTTTCAAATCCTCAAAAATGATGGAAAACGGCATGCTATAGTATGCCGTTCGAGACCATGGGCTATAGCCCATCGCCATGGTCATAAATGATGAAAAACAAGGATTTGAAAAAAAGACGAAAATGAGTCCGAGACGATGGGCTATAGCCCATGGTCTCGGAGTGATTTTCGTCTTTTTTCAAATCCTCAAAAATGATGGAAAACGGCATGCTATAGTATGCCGGTCGAGACCATGGGCTATAGCCCATCGCCATGGTCATAAATGATGAAAAACGAGGATTTGAAAAAAAGACGAAAATGACTCCAAGACGATGGGCTATAGCCCATGGTCTCGGAGTGATTTTCGTCTTTTTTTCAAATCCTCAAAAATGATGTAAAACGGCATGCTATAGTATGCCGTTCGAGACCATGGGCTATAGCCCATCACCATGGTCATGAATGATGAAAAACGAGGATTTGAAAAAAAGACGAAAATGACTCCGAGACGATGGGCTATAGCCCATGGTCTCGGAGTGATTATCGTCTTTTTTTCAAATCCTCAAAAATGATGTAAAACGGCATGCTATAGTATGCCGTTCGAGACCATGGGCTATAGCCCATCGCCATGGTCATAAATGATGGAAAACAAGGATTTGAAAAAAAGACGAAAATGACTCCGAGACGATGGGCTATAGCCCATGGTCTCTGAGTGATTTTCGTCTTTTTTTCAAATCCTCAAAAATGATGGAAAACGGCATGCTATAGTATGCTGTTCGAGACCATGGGCTATAGCCCATCGCCATGGTCATAAATGATGAAAAACGAGTATTTGAAAAAAAGACGAAAATGACTCAGAGACGATGGGCTATAGCCCATGGTCTCGGAGTGATTTTCGTCTTTTTTTCAAATCCTCAAAAATGATGTAAAACGGCATGCTATAGTATGCCGTTTGAGACCATGGGCTATAGCCCATCGCCATGGTCATAAATGATGAAAAACAAGGATTTGAAAAAAAGACGAAAATGACTCCGAGACGATGGGCTATAGCCCATGGTCTCGGAGTGATTTTCGTCTTTTTTTCAAATCCTCAAAAATGATGGAAAACGGCATGCTATAGTATGCCGTTCGAGACCATGGGCTATAGCCCATCGCCATGGTCATAAATGATGAAAAACAAGGATTTGAAAAAAAGACGAAAATGAGTCCGAGACGATGGGCTATAGCCCATGGTCTCGGAGTGATTTTCGTCTTTTTTCAAATCCTCAAAAATGATGGAAAACGGCATGCTATAGTATGCCGGTCGAGACCATGGGCTATAGCCCATCGCCATGGTCATAAATGATGAAAAACGAGGATTTGAAAAAAAGACGAAAATGACTCCAAGACGATGGGCTATAGCCCATGGTCTCGGAGTGATTTTCGTCTTTTTTTCAAATCCTCAAAAATGATGTAAAACGGCATGCTATAGTATGCCGTTCGAGACCATGGGCTATAGCCCATCGCCATGGTCATAAATGATGAAAAACAAGGATTTGAAAAAAAGACGAAAATGAGTCCGAGACGATGGGCTATAGCCCATGGTCTCGGAGTGATTTTCGTCTTTTTTTCAAATCCTCAAAAATGATGGAAAACGGCATGCTATAGTATGCCGTTCGAGACCATGGGCTATAGCCCATCGCCATGGTCATGAATGATGAAAAACGAGGATTTGAAAAAAAGACGAAAATGACTCCGAGACGATGGGCTATAGCCCATGGTCTCGGAGTGATTTTCGTCTTTTTTCAAATCCTCAAAAATGATGCAAAACGGCATGCTATAGTATGCCGTTCGAGACCATGGGCTATAGTAGCCTGATTATCAGACTGTAGCTTTCTTGAAGCTTCAGTCTGACATTGTCTCCTGTCTGAGCGATTTCAAGGGGGAGGGGATTAGAATTTCCCTCAACCCTCTGTGTGTTGCGCTGCGCGATGACGCTGAAAACGGGACTCGGCGCTGATTGGTTGTTCGTTAGACCCACCCCCCCACCACCGATTCTCATTGGATAATACATTTTTCTACCGAAGAAATTATAGGTTCACAGTGCAACACCAGACCAAGAGATGCAGTCCACTCAGAGAGTGGGCGGGGTCTTTGGGCTGGATCCAGGCTAGGGCTATAGTCCATCGCCATGGTCATAAATGATGAAAAACAAGGATTTGAAAAAAAGACGAAAATGAGTCCGAGACGATGGGCTATAGCCCATGGTCTCGGAGTGATTTTCGTCTTTTTTTCAAATCCTCAAAAATGATGGAAAATTGCATGCTATAGTATGCCGTTCGAGACCATGGGCTATAGCCCATCGCCATGGTCATGAATGATGAAAAACGAGGATTTGAAAAAAAGACGAAAATGACTCCGAGACGATGGGCTATAGCCCATGGTCTCGGAGTGATTTTCGTCTTTTTTTCAAATCCTCAAAAATGATGCAAAACGGCATGCTATAGTATGCCGTTCGAGACCATGGGCTATAGCCCATCGCCATGGTCATAAATGATGAAAAACGAGGATTTGAAAAAAAGACAAAAATCACTCCGAAACCATGGGCTATAGCCCATCGTCTCGGAGTCATTTTCGTCTTTTTTTCAAATCCTCAAAAATGATGTAAAACGGCATGCTATAGTATGCCGTTCGAGACCATGGGCTATAGCCCATCGCCCTGGTCATAAATGTTGAAAAACGAGGATTTGAAAAAAAGACGAAAATGACTCCGAGACGATGGGCTATAGCCCATGGTCTCAGAGTGATTTTCGTCTTTTTTTCAAATCCTCAAAAATGATGCAAAACGGCATGCTATAGTATGCCGTTCGAGACCATGGGCTATAGCCCATCGCCATGGTCATAAATGATGAAAAACGAGGATTTGAAAAAAAGACGAAAATGACTCCGAGACGATGGGCTATAGCCCATGGTCTCGGAGTGATTTTCTTCTTTTTTTCAAATCCTCAAAAATGATGCAAAACGGCATGCTATAGTATGCCGTTCGAGACCATGGGCTATAGCCCATCGCCATGGTCATAAATGATGAAAAACGAGGATTTGCAAAAAAGACGAAAATGACTCCGAGACGATGGGCTATAGACCATGGTCTCGGAGTGATTTTCGTCTTTTTTTTAAATCCTCAAAAATGATGCAAAACGGAATGCTATAGTATGCCGTTCGAGACCATGGGCTATAGCCCATCGCCATGGTCATAAATGATGAAAAACGAGGATTTGAAAAAAGACGAAAATGAGTCCGAGACGATGGGCTATAGCCCATGGTCTCGGAGTGATTTTCGTCTTTTTTTCAAATCCTCAAAAATGTTGGAAAACGGCATGCTATAGTATGCCGTTTGAGACCATGGGCTATAGCCCATCGCCATGGTCATAAATGATGAAAAACGAGGATTTGAAAAAAAGACGAAAATGAGTCCGAGACGATGGGCTATAGCCCATGGTCTCGGAGTGATTTTCGTCTTTTTTTCAAATCCTCAAAAATGATGGAAAACGGCATGCTATAGTATGCCGTTCGAGACCATGGGCTATAGTCCATCGCCATGGTCATGTATGATGAAAAACGAGGATTTGAAAAAAAGACGAAAATGACTCCGAGACGATGGGCTATAGCCCATGGTCTCGGAGTGATTTTCGTCTTTTTTTTAAATCCTCAAAAATGATGCAAAACGGAATGCTATAGTATGCCGTTCGAGACCATGGGCTATAGCCCATCGCCATGGTCATAAATGATGAAAAACGAGGATTTGAAAAAAGACGAAAATGAGTCCGAGACGATGGGCTATAGCCCATGGTCTCGGGGTGATTTTCGTCTTTTTTTCAAATCCTCAAAAATGTTGGAAAACGGCATGCTATAGTATGCCGTTTGAGACCATGGGCTATAGCCCATCGCCATGGTCATAAATGATGAAAAACGAGGATTTGAAAAAAAGACGAAAATGAGTCCGAGACGATGGGCTATAGCCCATGGTCTCGGAGTGATTTTTGTCTTTTTTTCAAATCCTCAAAAATGATGGAAAACGGCATGCTATAGTATGCCGTTCGAGACCATGGGCTATAGTCCATCGCCATGGTCATGAATGATGAAAAACGAGGATTTGAAAAAAAGACGAAAATGACTCCGAGACGATGGGCTATAGCCCATGGTCTCGGAGTGATTTTCGTCTTTTTTTCAAATCCTCAAAAATGATGCAAAACGGCATGCTATAGTATGCCGTTCGAGACCATGGGCTATATATAGCCCATCGCCATGGTCATAAATGATGAAAAACAAGTATTTGAAAAAAAGACGAAAATGAGTCCGAGACGATGGGCTATAGCCCATGGTCTCGGAGTGATTTTCGTCTTTTTTTCAAATCCTCAAAAATGATGGAAAACGGCATGCTATAGTATGCCGTTCGAGATCATGGGCTATAGCCCATCACCATGGTCATGAATGATGAAAAACGAGGATTTGAAAAAAAGACGAAAATGACTCTGAGACGATGGGCTATAGCCCATGGTCTCGGAGTGATTATCGTCTTTTTTTCAAATCCTCAAAAATGATGTAAAACGGCATGCTATAGTATGCCGTTCGAGACCATGGGCTATAGCCCATCGACATGGTCATAAATGATGGAAAACAAGGATTTGAAAAAAAGACGAAAATGACTCCGAGACGATGGGCTATAGCCCATGGTCTCT
This sequence comes from Electrona antarctica, assembly GCF_951216825.1. NCBI lineage: Eukaryota > Metazoa > Chordata > Actinopteri > Myctophiformes > Myctophidae > Electrona > Electrona antarctica. Next base: position 6,515 of record NW_027637509.1, read on the forward strand.
GAGTGATTTTCGTCTTTTTTTCAAATCCTCAAAAATGATGGAAAACGGCATGCTATAGTATGCCGTTCGAGACCATGGGCTATAGCCCATCGCCATGGTCATAAATGATGAAAAACAAGGATTTGAAAAAAAGATGAAAATGACTCCGAGACGATGGGCTATAGCCCATGGTCTCGGAGTGATTTTCTTCTTTTTTTCAAATCCTCAAAAATGATGCAAAACGGCATGCTATAGTATGCCGTTCGAGACCATGGGCTATAGCCCATCGCCATGGTCATAAATGATGAAAAACAAGGATTTGAAAAAAAGACGAAAATGACTCCGAGACGATGGGCTATAGCCCATGGTCTCGGAGTGATTTTCGTCTTTTTTTCAAATCCTCAAAAATGATGGAAAACGGCATGCTATAGTATGCCGGTCGAGACCATGGGCTATAGCCCATCGCCATGGTCATAAATGATGAAAAACGAGGATTTGAAAAAAAGACGAAAATGACTCCAAGACGATGGGCTATAGCCCATGGTCTCGGAGTGATTTTCGTCTTTTTTTCAAATCCTCAAAAATGATGTAAAACGGCATGCTATAGTATGCCGTTCGAGACCATGGGCTATAGCCCATCGCCATGGTCATAAATGATGAAAAACAAGGATTTGAAAAAAAGACGAAAATGAGTCCGAGACGATGGGCTATAGCCCATGGTCTCGGAGTGATTTTCGTCTTTTTTTCAAATCCTCAAAAATGATGGAAAACGGCATGCTATAGTATGCCGTTCGAGACCATGGGCTATAGTAGCCTGATTATCAGACTGTAGCTTTCTTGAAGCTTCAGTCTGACATTGTCTCCTGTCTGAGCGATTTCAAGGGGGAGGGGATTAGAATTTCCCTCAACCCTCTGTGTGTTGCGCTGCGCGATGACGCTGAAAACGGGACTCGGCGCTGATTGGTTGTTCGTTAGACCCACCCCCCCACCACCGATTCTCATTGGATAATACATTTTTCTACCGAAGAAATTATAGGTTCACAGTGCAACACCAGACCAAGAGATGCAGTCCACTCAGAGAGTGGGCGGGGTCTTTGGGCTGGATCCAGGCTAGGGCTATAGTCCATCGCCATGGTCATAAATGATGAAAAACAAGGATTTGAAAAAAAGACGAAAATGAGTCCGAGACGATGGGCTATAGCCCATGGTCTCGGAGTGATTTTCGTCTTTTTTTCAAATCCTCAAAAATGATGGAAAATGGCATGCTATAGTATGCCGTTCGAGACCATGGGCTATAGCCCATCGCCATGGTCATGAATGATGAAAAACGAGGATTTGAAAAAAAGACGAAAATGACTCCGAGACGATGGGCTATAGCCCATGGTCTCGGAGTGATTTTCGTCTTTTTTTCAAATCCTCAAAAATGATGCAAAACGGCATGCTATAGTATGCCGTTCGAGACCATGGGCTATAGCCCATCGCCATGGTCATAAATGATGAAAAACGAGGATTTGAAAAAAAGACAAAAATCACTCCGAAACCATGGGCTATAGCCCATCGTCTCGGAGTCATTTTCGTCTTTTTTTCAAATCCTCAAAAATGATGTAAAACGGCATGCTATAGTATGCCGTTCGAGACCATGGGCTATAGCCCATCGCCCTGGTCATAAATGTTGAAAAACGAGGATTTGAAAAAAAGACGAAAATGACTCCGAGACGATGGGCTATAGCCCATGGTCTCGGAGTGATTTTCGTCTTTTTTTCAAATCCTCAAAAATGATGCAAAACGGCATGCTATAGTATGCCGTTCGAGACCATGGGCTATAGCCCATCGCCATGGTCATGAATGATGAAAAACGAGGATTTGAAAAAAAGACGAAAATGACTCCGAGACGATGGGCTATAGCCCATGGTCTCGGAGTGATTTTCGTCTTTTTTTTAAATCCTCAAAAATGATGCAAAACGGAATGCTATAGTATGCCGTTCGAGACCATGGGCTATAGCCCATCGCCATGGTCATAAATGATGAAAAACGAGGATTTGAAAAAAGACGAAAATGAGTCCGAGACGATGGGCTATAGCCCATGGTCTCGGAGTGATTTTCGTCTTTTTTTCAAATCCTCAAAAATGATGGAAAACGGCATGCTATAGTATGCCGTTTGAGACCATGGGCTATAGCCCATCGCCATGGTCATAAATGATGAAAAACAAGGATTTGAAAAAAAGACGAAAATGAGTCCGAGACGATGGGCTATAGCCCATGGTCTCGGAGTGATTTTCGTCTTTTTTTCAAATCCTCAAAAATGATGGAAAACGGCATGCTATAGTATGCCGTTCGAGACCATGGGCTATAGTCCATCGCCATGGTCATGAATGATGAAAAACGAGTATTTGAAAAAAAGACGAAAATGACTCCGAGACGATGGGCTATAGCCCATGGTCTCGGAGTGATTTTCGTCTTTTTTTCAAATCCTCAAAAATGATGCAAAACGGCATGCTATAGTATGCCGTTCGAGACCATGGGCTATAGCCCATCGCCATGGTCATAAATGATGAAAAACAAGTATTTGAAAAAAAGACAAAAATGAGTCCGAGACGATGGGCTATAGCCCATGGTCTCGGAGTGATTTTCGTCTTTTTTTCAAATCCTCAAAAATGATGGAAAACGGCATGCTATAGTATGCCGTTCGAGATCATGGGCTATAGCCCATCACCATGGTCATGAATGATGAAAAACGAGGATTTGAAAAAAAGACGAAAATGACTCTGAGACGATGGGCTATAGCCCATGGTCTCGGAGTGATTATCGTCTTTTTTTCAAATCCTCAAAAATGATGTAAAACGGCATGCTATAGTATGCCGTTCGAGACCATGGGCTATAGCCCATCGACATGGTCATAAATGATGGAAAACAAGGATTTGAAAAAAAGACGAAAATGACTCCGAGACGATGGGCTATAGCCCATGGTCTCGGAGTGATTTTCTTCTTTTTTTCAAATCCTCAAAAATGATGCAAAACGGCATGCTATAGTATGCCGTTCGAGACCATGGGCTATAGCCCATCGCCATGGTCATAAATGATGAAAAACGAGGATTTGAAAAAAAGACGAAAATGACTCCGAGACGATGGGCTATAGCCCATGGTCTCGGAGTGATTTTCGTCTTTTTTTCAAATCCTCAAAAATGATGCAAAACGGAATGCTATAGTATGCCGTTCGAGACCATGGGCTATAGCCCATCGCCATGGTCATAAATGATGAAAAACGAGGATTTGAAAAAAAGACGAAAATGACTCCGAGACGATGGGCTATAGCCCATGGTCTCGGAGTGATTTTCGTCTTTTTTTCAAATCCTCAAAAATGATGCAAAACGGCATGCTATAGTATGCCGTTCGAGACCATGGGCTATAGCCCATCGCCATGGTCATAAATGATGAAAAACGAGGATTTGAAAAAAAGACGAAAATGACTCCGAGACGATGGGCTATAGCCCATGGTCTCGGAGTGATTTTCGACTTTTTTTCAAATCCTCAAAAATGATGCAAAACGGCATGCTATAGTATGCCGTTCGAGACCATGGGCTATAGCCCATCGCCATGGTCATAAATGATGAAAAACGTGGATTTGAAAAAAAGACGAAAATGACTCCGAGACGATGGGCTATAGCCCATGGTCTCGGAGTGATTTTCGTCTTTTTTTCAAATCCTCAAAAATGATGCAAAACGGCATGCTATAGTATGCCGTTCGAGACCATGGGGTATAGCCCATCGCCATGGTCATGAATGATGAAAAACGAGGATTTGAAAAAAAGACGAAAATGACTCCGAGACGATGGGCTATAGCCCATGGTCTCGGAGTGATTTTCGTCTTTTTTTCAAATCCTCAAAAATGATGCAAAACGGAATGCTATAGTATGCCGTTCGAGACCATGGGCTATAGCCCATCGCCATGGTCATAAATGATGAAAAACAAGTATTTGAAAGAAAGACGAAAATGAGTCCGAGACGATGGGCTATAGCCCATGGTCTCGGAGTGATTTTCGTCTTTTTTTCAAATCCTCAAAAATGATGGAAAACGGCATGCTATAGTATGCCGTTCGAGACCATGGGCTATAGCCCATCGCCATGGTCATGAATGATGAAAAACGAGGATTTGAAAAAAAGACGAAAATGACTCCGAGACGATGGGCTATAGCCCATGGTCTCGGAGTGATTATCGTCTTTTTTTCAAATCCTCAAAAATGATGTAAAACGGCATGCTATAGTATGCCGTTCGAGACCATGGGCTATAGCCCATCGACATGGTCATAAATGATGGAAAACAAGGATTTGAAAAAAAGACGAAAATGACTCCGAGACGATGGGCTATAGCCCATGGTCTCTGAGTGATTTTCGTCTTTTTTTCAAATCCTCAAAAATGATGGAAAACGGCATGCTATAGTATGCCGTTCGAGACCATGGGCTATAGCCCATCGCCATGGTCATAAATGATGAAAAACAAGGATTTGAAAAAAAGATGAAAATGACTCCGAGACGATGGGCTATAGCCCATGGTCTCGGAGTGATTTTCTTCTTTTTTTCAAATCCTCAAAAATGATGCAAAACGGCATGCTATAGTATGCCGTTCGAGACCATGGGCTATAGCCCATCGCCATGGTCATAAATGATGAAAAACGAGGATTTGAAAAAAAGACGAAAATGACTCCGAGACGATGGGCTATAGCCCATGGTCTCGGAGTGATTTTCGTCTTTTTTTCAAATCCTCAAAAATGATGTAAAACGGCATGCTATAGTATGCCGTTTAAGACCATGGGCTATAGCCCATCGCCATGGTCATAAATGATGAAAAACAAGGATTTGAAAAAAAGACGAAAATGACTCCGAGACGATGGGCTATAGCCCATGGTCTCGGAGTGATTTTCGACTTTTTTTCAAATCCTCAAAAATGATGCAAAACGGCATGCTATAGTATGCCGTTCGAGACCATGGGCTATAGCCCATCGCCATGGTCATAAATGATGAAAAACGAGGATTTGAAAAAAAGACGAAAATGACTCCGAGACGATGGGCTATAGCCCATGGTCTCGGAGTGATTTTCGTCTTTTTTTCAAATCCTCAAAAATGATGCAAAACGGCATGCTATAGTATGCCGTTCGAGACCATGGGGTATAGCCCATCGCCATGGTCATGAATGATGAAAAACGAGGATTTGAAAAAAAGACGAAAATGACTCCGAGACGATGGGCTATAGCCCATGGTCTCGGAGTGATTTTCATCTTTTTTTCAAATCCTCAAAAATGATGCAAAACGGAATGCTATAGTATGCCGTTCGAGACCATGGGCTATAGCCCATCGCCATGGTCATAAATGATGAAAAACGAGGATTTGAAAAAAAGACGAAAATGACTCCGAGACGATGGGCTATAGCCCATGGTCTCGGAGTGATTTTCGTCTTTTTTTCAAATCCTCAAAAATGATGCAAAACGGCATGCTATAGTATGCCGTTCGAGACCATGGGGTATAGCCCATCGCCATGGTCATGAATGATGAAAAACGAGGATTTGAAAAAAAGACGAAAATGACTCCGAGACGATGGGCTATAGCCCATGGTCTCGGAGTGATTTTCATCTTTTTTTCAAATCCTCAAAAATGATGCAAAACGGAATGCTATAGTATGCCGTTCGAGACCATGGGCTATAGCCCATCGCCATGGTCATAAATGATGAAAAACAAGTATTTGAAAAAAAGACGAAAATGAGTCCGAGACGATGGGCTATAGCCCATGGTCTCGGAGTGATTTTCGTCTTTTTTTCAAATCCTCAAAAATGATGGAAAACGGCATGCTATAGTATGCCGTTCGAGACCATGGGCTATAGCCCATCGCCATGGTCATGAATGATGAAAAACGAGGATTTGAAAAAAAGACGAAAATGACTCCGAGACGATGGGCTATAGCCCATGGTCTCGGAGTGATTTTCGTCTTTTTTTCAAATCCTCAAAAATGATGCAAAACGGAATGCTATAGTATGCCGTTCGAGACCATGGGCTATAGCCCATCGGCATGGTCATAAATGATGAAAAACGAGGATTTGAAAAAAGACGAAAATGAGTCCGAGACGATGGGCTATAGCCCATGGTCTCGGAGTGATTTTCGTCTTTTTTTCAAATCCTCAAAAATTATGGAAAACGGCATGCTATAGTATGCCGTTTGAGACCATGGGCTATAGCCCATCGCCATGGTCATAAATTATGAAAAACGAGGATTTGAAAAAAAGACGAAAATGACTCCGAGACGATGGGCTATAGCCCATGGTCTCGGAGTGATTTTCGTCTTTTTTTCAAATCCTCAAAAATGATGGAAAACGGCATGCTATAGTATGCCGTTCGAGACCATGGGCTATAGCCCATGGTCTCGGAGTGATTATCGTCTTTTTTTCAAATCCTCAAAAATGATGTAAAACGGCATGCTATAGTATGCCGTTCGAGACCATGGGCTATAGCCCATCGACATGGTCATAAATGATGGAAAACAAGGATTTGAAAAAAAGACGAAAATGACTCCGAGACGATGGGCTATAGCCCATGGTCTCGGAGTGATTTTCGTCTTTTTTTCAAATCCTCAAAAATTATGGAAAACGGCATGCTATAGTATGCCGTTTGAGACCATGGGCTATAGCCCATCGCCATGGTCATAAATGATGAAAAACGAGGATTTGAAAAAAAGACGAAAATGACTCCGAGACGATGGGCTATAGCCCATGGTCTCGGAGTGATTTTCGTCTTTTTTTCAAATCCTCAAAAATGATGGAAAACGGCATGCTATAGTATGCCGTTCGAGACCATGGGCTATAGCCCATCGCCATGGTCATGAATGATGAAAAACGAGGATTTGAAAAAAAGACGAAAATGACTCCGAGACGATGGGCTATAGCCCATGGTCTCGGAGTGATTATCGTCTTTTTTTCAAATCCTCAAAAATGATGTAAAACGGCATGCTATAGTATGCCGTTCGAGACCATGGGCTATAGCCCATCGACATGGTCATAAATGATGGAAAACAAGGATTTGAAAAAAAGACGAAAATTACTCCGAGACGATGGGCTATAGCCCATGGTCTCTGAGTGATTTTCGTCTTTTTTTCAAATCCTCAAAAATGATGGAAAACGGCATGCTATAGTATGCCGTTCGAGACCATGGGCTATAGCCCATCGCCATGGTCATAAATGATGAAAAACAAGGATTTGAAAAAAAGATGAAAATGACTCCGAGACGATGGGCTATAGCCCATGGTCTCGGAGTGATTTTCGTCTTTTTTTCAAATCCTCAAAAATGATGCAAAACGGCATGCTATAGTATGCCGTTCGAGACCATGGGCTATAGCCCATCGCCATGGTCATGAATGATGAAAAACGAGGATTTGAAAAAAAGACGAAAATGACTCCGAGACGATGGGCTATAGCCCATGGTCTCGGAGTGATTTTCGTCTTTTTTTCAAATCCTCAAAAATGATGCAAAACGGCATGCTATAGTATGCCGTTCGAGACCATGGGCTATAGCCCATCGCCATGGTCATAAATGATGAAAAACGAGGATTTGAAAAAAAGACGAAAATGAGTCCGAGACGATGGGCTATAGCCCATGGTCTCGGAGTGATTTTCGTCTTTTTTTCAAATCCTCAAAAATGATGGAAAACGGCATGCTATAGTATGCCGTTCGAGACCATGGGCTATAGTCCATCGCCATGGTCATGAATGATGAAAAACGAGGATTTGAAAAAAAGACGAAAATGACTCCGAGACGATGGGCTATAGCCCATGGTCTCGGAGTGATTTTCGTCTTTTTTTCAAATCCTCAAAAATGATGGAAAACGGCATGCTATAGTATGCCGTTCGAGACCATGGGCTATAGCCCATCGCCATGGTCATGAATGATGAAAAACGAGGATTTGAAAAAAAGACGAAAATGACTCCGAGACGATGGGCTATAGCCCATGGTCTCGGAGTGATTATCGTCTTTTTTTCAAATCCTCAAAAATGATGTAAAACGGCATGCTATAGTATGCCGTTCGAGACCATGGGCTATAGCCCATCGACATGGTCATAAATGATGGAAAACAAGGATTTGAAAAAAAGACGAAAATGACTCCGAGACGATGGGCTATAGCCCATGGTCTCTGAGTGATTTTCGTCTTTTTTTCAAATCCTCAAAAATGATGGAAAACGGCATGCTATAGTATGCCGTTCGAGACCATGGGCTATAGCCCATCGCCATGGTCATAAATGATGAAAAACAAGGATTTGAAAAAAAGATGAAAATGACTCCGAGACGATGGGCTATAGCCCATGGTCTCGGAGTGATTTTCTTCTTTTTTTCAAATCCTCAAAAATGATGCAAAACGGCATGCTATAGTATGCCGTTCGAGACCATGGGCTATAGCCCATCACCATGGTCATAAATGATGAAAAACGAGGATTTGAAAAAAAGACGAAAATGACTCCGAGACGATGGGCTATAGCCCATGGTCTCGGAGTGATTTTCGTCTTTTTTTCAAATCCTCAAAAATGATGTAAAACGGCATGCTATAGTATGCCGTTTGAGACCATGGGCTATAGCCCATCGCCATGGTCATAAATGATGAAAAACAAGGATTTGAAAAAAAGACGAAAATGACTCCGAGACGATGGGCTATAGCCCATGGTCTCGGAGTGATTTTCGTCTTTTTTTCAAATCCTCAAAAATGATGGAAAACGGCATGCTATAGTATGCCGTTCGAGACCATGGGCTATAGCCCATCGCCATGGTCATGAATGATGAAAAACGAGGATTTGAAAAAAAGACGAAAATGACTCCGAGACGATGGGCTATAGCCCATGGTCTCGGAGTGATTTTCGTCTTTTTTTCAAATCCTCAAAAATCATGGAAAACGGCATGCTATAGTATGCCGTTCGAGACCATGGGCTATAGTCCATCGCCATGGTCATGAATGATGAAAAACGAGGATTTGAAAAAAATATGAAAATGACTCCGAGACGATGGGCTATAGCCCATGGTCTCGGAGTGATTTTCTTATTTTTTTCAAATCCTCAAAAATGATGCAAAACGGCATGCTATAGTATGCCGTTCGAGACCATGGGCTATAGCCCATCGCCATGGTCATAAATGATGAAAAACGAGGATTTGAAAAAAAGACGAAAATGACTCCGAGACGATGGGCTATAGCCCATGGTCTCGGAGTGATTTTCGTCTTTTTTTCAAATCCTCAAAAATGATGCAAAACGGAATGCTATAGTATGCCGTTCGAGACCATGGGCTATAGCCCATCGCCATGGTCATAAATGATGAAAAACGAGGATTTGAAAAAAGACGAAAATGAGTCCGAGACGATGGGCTATAGCCCATGGTCTCGGAGTGATTTTCGTCTTTTTTTCAAATCCTCAAAAATGATGGAAAACGGCATGCTATAGTATGCCGTTTGAGACCATGGGCTATAGCCCATCGCCATGGTCATAAATTATGAAAAACGAGGATTTGAAAAAAAGACGAAAATGACCCCGAGACGATGGGCTATAGCCCATGGTCTCTGAGTGATTTTCGTCTTTTTTTCAAATCCTCAAAAATGATGCAAAACGGAATGCTATAGTATGCCGTTCGAGACCATGGGCTATAGCCCATCGCCATGGTCATAAATGATGAAAAACGAGGATTTGAAAAAAAGACGAAAATGACTCCGAGACGATGGGCTATAGCCCATGGTCTCGGAGTGATTTTCGTCTTTTTTTCAAATCCTCAAAAATGATGGAAAACGGCATGCTATAGTATGCCGTTCGAGACCATGGGCTATAGCCCATCGCCATGGTCATAAATGATGAAAAACGAGGATTTGAAAAAAAGACGAAAATGACTCCGAGACGATGGGCTATAGCCCATGGTCTCGGAGTGATTTTCGTCTTTTTTTCAAATCCTCAAAAATGATGGAAAACGGCATGCTATAGTATGCCGTTCGAGACCATGGGCTATAGCCCATCGCCATGGTCATGAATGATGAAAAACGAGGATTTGAAAAAAAGACGAAAATGACTCCGAGACGATGGGCTATAGCCCATGGTCTCGGAGTGATTATCGTCTTTTTTTCAAATCCTCAAAAATGATGTAAAACGGCATGCTATAGTATGCCGTTCGAGACCATGGGCTATAGCCCATCGACATGGTCATAAATGATGGAAAACAAGGATTTGAAAAAAAGACGAAAATGACTCCGAGACGATGGGCTATAGCCCATGGTCTCTGAGTGATTTTCGTCTTTTTTTCAAATCCTCAAAAATGATGGAAAACGGCATGCTATAGTATGCCGTTCGAGACCATGGGCTATAGCCCATCGCCATGGTCATAAATGATGAAAAACAAGGATTTGAAAAAAAGATGAAAATGACCTAGAGACGATGGGCTATAGCCCATGGTCTCGGAGTGATTTTCGTCTTTTTTTCAAATCCTCAAAAATGATGCAAAACGGCATGCTATAGTATGCCGTTCGAGACCATGGGCTATAGCCCATCGCCATGGTCATAAATGATGAAAAACGAGGATTTGAAAAAAAGTCGAAAATGACTCCGAGACGATGGGCTATAGCCCATGGTCTCGGAGTGATTTTCGTCTTTTTTTCAAATCCTCAAAAATGATGCAAAACGGCATGCTATAGTATGCCGTTCGAGACCATGGGCTATAGCCCATCGCCATGGTCATGAATGATGAAAAACGAGGATTTGAAAAAAAGACGAAAATGACTCCGAGACGATGGGCTATAGCCCATGGTCTCGGAGTGATTTTCGTCTTTTTTTCAAATCCTCAAAAATGATGCAAAACGGCATGCTATAGTATGCCGTTCGAGACCATGGGCTATAGCCCATCGCCATGGTCATAAATGATGAAAAACGAGGATTTGAAAAAAAGACGAAAATGAGTCCGAGACGATGGGCTATAGCCCATGGTCTCGGAGTGATTTTCGTCTTTTTTTCAAATCCTCAAAAATTATGGAAAACGGCATGCTATAGTATGCCGTTCGAGACCATGGGCTATAGCCCATCGCCATGGTCATGAATGATGAAAAACGAGGATTTGAAAAAAAGACGAAAATGACTCCGAGACGATGGGCTATAGCCCATGGTCTCGGAGTGATTTTCGTCTTTTTTTCAAATCCTCAAAAATGATGCAAAACGGCATGCTATAGTATGCCGTTCGAGACCATGGGCTATAGCCCATCGCCATGGTCATAAATGATGAAAAACGAGGATTTGAAAAAAAGACGAAAATGACTCCGAGACGATGGGCTATAGCCCATGGTCTCGGAGTGATTTTCGTCTTTTTTTCAAATCCTCAAAAATGATGTAAAACGGCATGCTATAGTATGCCGTTTGAGACCATGGGCTATAGCCCATCGCCATGGTCATAAATGATGAAAAACAAGGATTTGAAAAAAAGACGAAAATGACTCCGAGACGATGGGCTATAGCCCATGGTCTCGGAGTGATTTTCGTCTTTTTTTCAAATCCTCAAAAATGATGGAAAACGGCATGCTATAGTATGCCGTTCGAGACCATGGGCTATAGCCCATCGCCATGGTCATGAATGATGAAAAACGAGGATTTGAAAAAAAGACGAAAATGACTCCGAGACGATGGGCTATAGCCCATGGTCTCGGAGTGATTATCGTCTTTTTTTCAAATCCTCAAAAATTATGTAAAACGGCATGCTATAGTATGCCGTTCGAGACCATGGGCTATAGCCCATCGACATGGTCATAAATGATGGAAAACAAGGATTTGAAAAAAAGACGAAAATGACTCCGAGACGATGGGCTATAGCCCATGGTCTCTGAGGGTTTTTCGTCTTTTTTTCAAATACTCAAAAATGATGGAAAACGGCATGCTATAGTATGCCGTTCGAGACCATGGGCTATAGCCCATCGCCATGGTCATAAATGATGAAAAACAAGGATTTGAAAAAAAGATGAAAATGACTCCGAGACGATGGGCTATAGCCCATGGTCTCGGAGTGATTTTCGTCTTTTTTTCAAATCCTCAAAAATGATGCAAAACGGCATGCTATAGTATGCCGTTCGAGACCATGGGCTATAGCCCATCGCCATGGTCATAAATGATGAAAAACGAGGATTTGAAAAAAAGACGAAAATGACTCCGAGACGATGGGCTATAGCCCATGGTCTCGGAGTGATTTTCGACTTTTTTTCAAATCCTCAAAAATGATGCAAAACGGCATGCTATAGTATGCCGTTCGAGACCATGGGCTATAGCCCATCGCCATGGTCATAAATGATGAAAAACGAGGATTTGAAAAAAAGACGAAAATGACTCCGAGACGATGGGCTATAGCCCATGGTCTCGGAGTGATTTTCGTCTTTTTTTCAAATCCTCAAAAATGATGCAAAACGGCATGCTATAGTATGCCGTTCGAGACCATGGGCTATAGCCCATCGCCATGGTCATGAATGATGAAAAACGAGGATTTGAAAAAAAGACGAAAATGACTCCGAGACGATGGGCTATAGCCCATGGTCTCGGAGTGATTTTCGTCTTTTTTTCAAATCCTCAAAAATGATGCAAAACGGCATGCTATAGTATGCCGTTCGAGACCATGGGCTATAGCCCATCGCCATGGTCATAAATGATGAAAAACGAGGATTTGAAAAAAAGACGAAAATGAGTCCGAGACGATGGGCTATAGCCCATGGTCTCGGAGTGATTTTCGTCTTTTTTTCAAATCCTCAAAAATGATGGAAAACGGCATGCTATAGTATGCCGTTCGAGACCATGGGCTATAGCCCATCGCCATGGTCATGAATGATGAAAAACGAGGATTTGAAAAAAAGACGAAAATGACTCCGAGACGATGGGCTATAGCCCATGGTCTCGGAGTGATTTTCGTCTTTTTTTCAAATCCTCAAAAATGATGGAAAACGGCATGCTATAGTATGCCGTTCGAGACCATGGGCTATAGCCCATCGCCATGGTCATAAATGATGAAAAACGAGGATTTGAAAAAAAGACGAAAATGAGTCCGAGACGATGGGCTATAGCCCATGGTCTCGGAGTGATTTTCGTCTTTTTTTCAAATCCTCAAAAATGATGGAAAACGGCATGCTATAGTATGCCATTCGAGACCATGGGCTATAGCCCATCGCCATGGTCATGAATGATGAAAAACGAGGATTTGAAAAAAAGACGAAAATGACTCCGAGACGATGGGCTATAGCCCATGGTCTCGGAGTGATTTTCGTCTTTTTTTCAAATCCTCAAAAATGATGGAAAACGGCATGCTATAGTATGCCGTTCGAGACCATGGGCTATAGCCCATCGCCATGGTCATAAATGATGAAAAACAAGGATTTGAAAAAAAGATGAAAATGACTCCGAGACGATGGGCTATAGCCCATGGTCTCGGAGTGATTTTCGTCTTTTTTTCAAATCCTCAAAAATGATGCAAAACGGCATGCTATAGTATGCCGTTCGAGACCATGGGCTATAGCCCATCGCCATGGTCATAAATGATGAAAAACGAGGATTTGAAAAAAAGACGAAAATGACTCCGAGACGATGGGCTACAGCCCATGGTCTCGGAGTGATTTTCGACTTTTTTTCAAATCCTCAAAAATGATGCAAAACGGCATGCTATAGTATGCCGTTCGAGACCATGGGCTATAGCCCATCGCCATGGTCATAAATGATGAAAAACGAGGATTTGAAAAAAAGACGAAAATGACTCCGAGACGATGGGCTATAGCCCATGGTCTCGGAGTGATTTTCGTCTTTTTTTCAAATCCTCAAAAATGATGCAAAACGGCATGCTATAGTATGCCGTTCGAGACCATGGGCTATAGCCCATCGCCATGGTCATAAATGATGAAAAACGAGGATTTGAAAAAAGACGAAAATGAGTCCGAGACGATGGGCTATAGCCCATGGTCTCGGAGTGATTATCGTCTTTTCGAGACCATGGGCTATAGCCCATCGCCATGGTCATAAATGATGAAAAACAAGGATTTGAAAAAAAGACGGAAATGACTCCGAGATAGCCCATCGTCTCGGGGTCATTTTCGTCTTTTTTTCAAATCCTCAAAAATGATGCAAAACGGCATGCTATAGTATGCCGTTCGAGACCATGGGCTATAGCCCATCGCCATGGTCATAAATGATGAAAAATGAGGATTTGAAAAAAAGACGAAAATGACTCCGAGACGATGGGCTATAGCCCATGGTCTCGGAGTGATTTTCGTCTTTTTTTCAAATCCTCAAAAATGATGGAAAACGGCATGCTATAGTATGCCGTTCGAGACCATGGGCTATAGCCCATCGCCATGGTCATGAATGATGAAAAACGAGGATATGAAAAAAAGACGAAAATGACTCCGAGACGATGGGCTATAGCCCATGGTCTCTGAGTGATTTTCGTCTTTTTTTCAAATCCTCAAAAATGATGGAAAACGGCATGCTATAGTATGCCGTTCGAGACCATGGGCTATAGCCCATCGCCATAATCATAAATGATGAAAAACAAGGATTTGAAAAAAAGACGAAAATGACTCCGAGACGATGGGCTATAGCCCATGGTCTCGGAGTGATTTTCGTCTTTTTTTCAAATCCTCAAAAATGATGGAAAACGGCATGCTATAGTATGCCGTTCGAGACCATGGGCTATAGCCCATCGCCATGGTCATGAATGATGAAAAACGAGGATTTGAAAAAAAGACAAAATGACTCCGAGACGATGGGCTATAGCCCATGGTCTCGGAGTGATTATCGTCTTTTCGAGACCATGGGCTATAGCCCATCGCCATGGTCATAAATGATGAAAAACAAGGATTTGAAAAAAAGACGAAAATGACTCCGAGACGATGGGCTATAGCCCATGGTCTCGGAGTGATTTTCGTCTTTTTTTCAAATTCTCAAAAATGATGCAAAACGGCATGCTATAGTATGCCGTTCGAGACCATGGGCTATAGCCCATCGCCATGGTCATGAATGATGAAAAACGAGGATATGAAAAAAAGACGAAAATGACTCCGAGACGATGGGCTATAGCCCATGGTCTCGGAGTGATTATCGTCTTTTCGAGACCATGGGCTATAGCCCATCGCCATGGTCATAAATGATGAAAAACAAGGATTTGAAAAAAAGACGAAAATGACTCCGAGACGATGGGCTATAGCCCATGGTCTCGGAGTGATTTTCGTCTTTTTTTCAAATCCTCAAAAATGATGGAAAACGGCATGCTATAGTATGCCGTTCGAGACCATGGGCTATAGCCCATCGCCATGGTCATGAATGATGAAAAACGAGGATATGAAAAAAAGACGAAAATGACTCCGAGACGATGGGCTATAGCCCATGGTCTCTGAGTGATTTTCGTCTTTTTTTCAAATCCTCAAAAATGATGGAAAACGGCATGCTATAGTATGCCGTTCGAGACCATGGGCTATAGCCCATCGCCATAATCATAAATGATGAAAAACAAGGATTTGAAAAAAAGACGAAAATGACTCCGAGACGATGGGCTATAGCCCATGGTCTCGGAGTGATTTTCGTCTTTTTTTCAAATCCTCAAAAATGATGGAAAACGGCATGCTATAGTATGCCGTTCGAGACCATGGGCTATAGCCCATCGCCATGATCATGAATGATGAAAAACGAGGATTTGAAAAAAAGACGAAAATGACTCCGAGACGATGGGCTATAGCCCATGGTCTCGGAGTGATTATCGTCTTTTCGAGACCATGGGCTATAGCCCATCGCCATGGTCATAAATGATGAAAAACAAGGATTTGAAAAAAAGACGAAAATGACTCCGAGACGATGGGCTATAGCCCATGGTCTCGGAGTGATTTTCGTCTTTTTTTCAAATTCTCAAAAATGATGCAAAACGGCATGCTATAGTATGCCGTTCGAGACCATGGGCTATAGCCCATCGCCATGGTCATAAATGATGAAAAACGAGGATTTGAAAAAAAAGACGAAAATGACTCCGAGACGATGGGCTATAGCCCATGGTCTCGGAGTGATTATCGTCTTTTTTTCAAATCCTCAAAAATTATGTAAAACGTCATGCTATAGTATGCCGTTAGAGACCATGGGCTATAGCCCATCGCCATGGTCATAAATGATGGAAAACAAGGATTTGTAAAAAAGACGAAAATGACTCCGAGACGATGGGCTATAGCCCATGGTCTCGGAGTGATTTTCGTCTTTTTTTCAAATCCTCAAAAATGATGCAAAACGGCATGCTATAGTATGCCGTTCGAGACCATGGGCTATAGCCCATCGCCATGGTCATAAATGATGAAAAACGAGGATTTGAAAAAAAGACGAAAATGACTCCGAGACGATGGGCTATATAGCCCATGGTCTCGGAGTGATTATCGTCTTTTTTTCAAATCCTCAAAAATTATGTAAAACGTCATGCTATAGTATGCCGTTAGAGACCATGGGCTATAGCCCATCGCCATGGTCATAAATGATGGAAAACAAGGATTTGAAAAAAAGACGAAAATGACTCCGAGACGATGGGCTATAGCCCATGGTCTCTGAGTGATTTTCGTCTTTTTTTCAAATCCTCAAAAATGATGGAAAACGGCATGCTATAGTATGCCGTTCGAGACCATGGGCTATAGCCCATCGCCATGGTCATAAATGATGAAAAACGAGGATTTGAAAAAGAAGATGAAAATGACTCCGAGACGATGGGCTATAGCCCATGGTCTCTGAGTGATTTTCGTCTTTTTTTCAAATCCTCAAAAATGATGTAAAACGGCAGGCTATAGTATGCCGTTTGAGACCATGGGCTATAGCCCATCGCCATGGTCATAAATGATGAAAAACAAGGATTTGAAAAAAAGATGAAAATGACTCCGAGACGATGGGCTATAGCCCATGGTCTCGGAGTGATTTTCGTCTTTTTTTCAAATCCTCAAAAATGATGCAAAACGGCATGCTATAGTATGCCGTTCGAGACCATGGGCTATAGCCCATCGCCATGGTCATAAATGATGAAAAACGAGGATTTGAAAAAAAGACGAAAATGACTCCGAGACGATGGGCTATAGCCCATGGTCTCGGAGTGATTTTCGACTTTTTTTCAAATCCTCAAAAATGATGCAAAACGGCATGCTATAGTATGCCGTTCGAGACCATGGGCTATAGCCCATCGCCATGGTCATAAATGATGAAAAACGAGGATTTGAAAAAAAGACGAAAATGACTCCGAGACGATGGGCTATAGCCCATGGTCTCGGAGTGATTTTCGTCTTTTTTTCAAATCCTCAAAAATGATGCAAAACGGCATGCTATAGTATGCCGTTCGAGACCATGGGCTATAGCCCATCGCCATGGTCATGAATGATGAAAAACGAGGATTTGAAAAAAAGACGAAAATGACTCCGAGACGATGGGCTATAGCCCATGGTCTCGGAGTGATTTTCGTCTTTTTTTCAAATCCTCAAAAATGATGCAAAACGGCATGCTATAGTATGCCGTTCGAGACCATGGGCTATAGCCCATCGCCATGATGAAAAACGAGGATTTGAAAAAAAGACGAAAATGAGTCCGAGACGATGGGCTATAGCCCATGGTCTCGGAGTGATTTTCGTCTTTTTTTCAAATCCTCAAAAATTATGGAAAACGGCATGCTATAGTATGCCGTTCGAGACCATGGGCTATAGCCCATCGCCATGGTCATGAATGATGAAAAACGAGGATTTGAAAAAAAGACGAAAATGACTCCGAGACGATGGGCTATAGCCCATGGTCTCGGAGTGATTTTCGTCTTTTTTTCAAATCCTCAAAAAGGATGCAAAACGGCATGCTATAGTATGCCGTTCGAGACCATGGGCTATAGCCCATCGCCATGGTCATAAATGATGAAAAACGAGGATTTGAAAAAAAGACGAAAATGACTCCGAGACGATGGGCTATAGCCCATGGTCTCTGAGGGTTTTTCGTCTTTTTTTCAAATCCTCAAAAATGATGGAAAACGGCATGCTATAGTATGCCGTTCGAGACCATGGGCTATAGCCCATCGCCATGGTCATAAATGATGAAAAACGAGGATATGAAAAAAAGACGAAAATGACTCCGAGACGATGGGCTATAGCCCATGGTCTCTGAGTGATTTTCGTCTTTTTTTCAAATCCTCAAAAATGATGGAAAACGGCATGCTATAGTATGCCGTTCGAGACCATGGGCTATAGCCCATCGCCATAATCATAAATGATGAAAAACAAGGATTTGAAAAAAAGACGAAAATGACTCCGAGACGATGGGCTATAGCCCATGGTCTCGGAGTGATTTTCGTCTTTTTTTCAAATCCTCAAAAATGATGGAAAACGGCATGCTATAGTATGCCGTTCGAGACCATGGGCTATAGCCCATCGCCATGATCATGAATGATGAAAAACGAGGATTTGAAAAAAAGACGAAAATGACTCCGAGACGATGGGCTATAGCCCATGGTCTCGGAGTGATTATCGTCTTTTCGAGACCATGGGCTATAGCCCATCGCCATGGTCATAAATGATGAAAAACAAGGATTTGAAAAAAAGACGAAAATGACTCCGAGACGATGGGCTATAGCCCATGGTCTCGGAGTGATTTTCGTCTTTTTTTCAAATTCTCAAAAATGATGCAAAACGGCATGCTATAGTATGCCGTTCGAGACCATGGGCTATAGCCCATCGCCATGGTCATAAATGATGAAAAACGAGGATTTGAAAAAAAAGACGAAAATGACTCCGAGACGATGGGCTATAGCCCATGGTCTCGGAGTGATTATCGTCTTTTTTTCAAATCCTCAAAAATTATGTAAAACGTCATGCTATAGTATGCCGTTAGAGACCATGGGCTATAGCCCATCGCCATGGTCATAAATGATGGAAAACAAGGATTTGTAAAAAAGACGAAAATGACTCCGAGACGATGGGCTATAGCCCATGGTCTCGGAGTGATTTTCGTCTTTTTTTCAAATCCTCAAAAATGATGCAAAACGGCATGCTATAGTATGCCGTTCGAGACCATGGGCTATAGCCCATCGCCATGGTCATAAATGATGAAAAACGAGGATTTGAAAAAAAGACGAAAATGACTCCGAGACGATGGGCTATATAGCCCATGGTCTCGGAGTGATTATCGTCTTTTTTTCAAATCCTCAAAAATTATGTAAAACGTCATGCTATAGTATGCCGTTAGAGACCATGGGCTATAGCCCATCGCCATGGTCATAAATGATGGAAAACAAGGATTTGAAAAAAAGACGAAAATGACTCCGAGACGATGGGCTATAGCCCATGGTCTCTGAGTGATTTTCGTCTTTTTTTCAAATCCTCAAAAATGATGGAAAACGGCATGCTATAGTATGCCGTTCGAGACCATGGGCTATAGCCCATCGCCATGGTCATAAATGATGAAAAACGAGGATTTGAAAAAGAAGATGAAAATGACTCCGAGACGATGGGCTATAGCCCATGGTCTCTGAGTGATTTTCGTCTTTTTTTCAAATCCTCAAAAATGATGTAAAACGGCAGGCTATAGTATGCCGTTTGAGACCATGGGCTATAGCCCATCGCCATGGTCATAAATGATGAAAAACAAGGATTTGAAAAAAAGATGAAAATGACTCCGAGACGATGGGCTATAGCCCATGGTCTCGGAGTGATTTTCGTCTTTTTTTCAAATCCTCAAAAATGATGCAAAACGGCATGCTATAGTATGCCGTTCGAGACCATGGGCTATAGCCCATCGCCATGGTCATAAATGATGAAAAACGAGGATTTGAAAAAAAGACGAAAATGACTCCGAGACGATGGGCTATAGCCCATGGTCTCGGAGTGATTTTCGACTTTTTTTCAAATCCTCAAAAATGATGCAAAACGGCATGCTATAGTATGCCGTTCGAGACCATGGGCTATAGCCCATCGCCATGGTCATAAATGATGAAAAACGAGGATTTGAAAAAAAGACGAAAATGACTCCGAGACGATGGGCTATAGCCCATGGTCTCGGAGTGATTTTCGTCTTTTTTTCAAATCCTCAAAAATGATGCAAAACGGCATGCTATAGTATGCCGTTCGAGACCATGGGCTATAGCCCATCGCCATGGTCATGAATGATGAAAAACGAGGATTTGAAAAAAAGACGAAAATGACTCCGAGACGATGGGCTATAGCCCATGGTCTCGGAGTGATTTTCGTCTTTTTTTCAAATCCTCAAAAATGATGCAAAACGGCATGCTATAGTATGCCGTTCGAGACCATGGGCTATAGCCCATCGCCATGGTCATAAATGATGAAAAACGAGGATTTGAAAAAAAGACGAAAATGAGTCCGAGACGATGGGCTATAGCCCATGGTCTCGGAGTGATTTTCGTCTTTTTTTCAAATCCTCAAAAATTATGGAAAACGGCATGCTATAGTATGCCGTTCGAGACCATGGGCTATAGCCCATCGCCATGGTCATGAATGATGAAAAACGAGGATTTGAAAAAAAGACGAAAATGACTCCGAGACGATGGGCTATAGCCCATGGTCTCGGAGTGATTTTCGTCTTTTTTTCAAATCCTCAAAAAGGATGCAAAACGGCATGCTATAGTATGCCGTTCGAGACCATGGGCTATAGCCCATCGCCATGGTCATAAATGATGAAAAACGAGGATTTGAAAAAAAGACGAAAATGACTCCGAGACGATGGGCTATAGCCCATGGTCTCTGAGGGTTTTTCGTCTTTTTTTCAAATCCTCAAAAATGATGGAAAACGGCATGCTATAGTATGCCGTTCGAGACCATGGGCTATAGCCCATCGCCATGGTCATAAATGATGAAAAACAAGGATTTGAAAAAAAGATGAAAATGACTCCGAGACGATGGGCTATAGCCCATGGTCTCGGAGTGATTTTCGTCTTTTTTTCAAATCCTCAAAAATGATGCAAAACGGCATGCTATAGTATGCCGTTCGAGACCATGGGCTATAGCCCATCGCCATGGTCATAAATGATGAAAAACGAGGATTTGAAAAAAAGACGAAAATGACTCCGAGACGATGGGCTATAGCCCATGGTCTCGGAGTGATTTTCGTCTTTTTTTCAAATCCTCAAAAATGATGCAAAACGGCATGCTATAGTATGCCGTTCGAGACCATGGGCTATAGCCCATCGCCATGGTCATAAATGATGAAAAACGAGGATTTGAAAAAAAGACGAAAATGACTCCGAGACGATGGGCTATAGCCCATGGTCTCGGAGTGATTTTCGTCTTTTTTTCAAATCCTCAAAAATGATGCAAAACGGCATGCTATAGTATGCCGTTCGAGACCATGGGCTATAGCCCATCGCCATGGTCATGAATGATGAAAAACGAGGATTTGAAAAAAAGACGAAAATGACTCCGAGACGATGGGCTATAGCCCATGGTCTCGGAGTGATTTTCGTCTTTTTTTCAAATCCTCAAAAATGATGCAAAACGGCATGCTATAGTATGCCGTTCGAGACCATGGGCTATAGCCCATCGCCATGGTCATAAATGATGAAAAACGAGGATTTGAAAAAAAGACGAAAATGAGTCCGAGACGATGGGCTATAGCCCATGGTCTCGGAGTGATTTTCGTCTTTTTTTCAAATCCTCAAAAATGATGGAAAACGGCATGCTATAGTATGCCGTTCGAGACCATGGGCTATAGCCCATCGCCATGGTCATGAATGATGAAAAACGAGGATTTGAAAAAAAGACGAAAATGACTCCGAGACGATGGGCTATAGCCCATGGTCTCGGAGTGATTTTCGTCTTTTTTTCAAATCCTCAAAAATGATGGAAAACGGCATGCTATAGTATGCCGTTCGAGACCATGGGCTATAGCCCATCGCCATGGTCATAAATGATGAAAAACAAGGATTTGAAAAAAAGATGAAAATGACTCCGAGACGATGGGCTATAGCCCATGGTCTCGGAGTGATTTTCGTCTTTTTTTCAAATCCTCAAAAATGATGCAAAACGGCATGCTATAGTATGCCGTTCGAGACCATGGGCTATAGCCCATCGCCATGGTCATAAATGATGAAAAACGAGGATTTGAAAAAAAGACGAAAATGACTCCGAGACGATGGGCTACAGCCCATGGTCTCGGAGTGATTTTCGACTTTTTTTCAAATCCTCAAAAATGATGCAAAACGGCATGCTATAGTATGCCGTTCGAGACCATGGGCTATAGCCCATCGCCATGGTCATAAATGATGAAAAACGAGGATTTGAAAAAAAGACGAAAATGACTCCGAGACGATGGGCTATAGCCCATGGTCTCGGAGTGATTTTCGTCTTTTTTTCAAATCCTCAAAAATGATGCAAAACGGCATGCTATAGTATGCCGTTCGAGACCATGGGCTATAGCCCATCGCCATGGTCATAAATGATGAAAAACGAGGATTTGAAAAAAGACGAAAATGAGTCCGAGACGATGGGCTATAGCCCATGGTCTCGGAGTGATTATCGTCTTTTCGAGACCATGGGCTATAGCCCATCGCCATGGTCATAAATGATGAAAAACAAGGATTTGAAAAAAAGACGGAAATGACTCCGAGATAGCCCATCGTCTCGGGGTCATTTTCGTCTTTTTTTCAAATCCTCAAAAATGATGCAAAACGGCATGCTATAGTATGCCGTTCGAGACCATGGGCTATAGCCCATCGCCATGGTCATAAATGATAAATGAGGATTTGAAAAAAAGACGAAAATGACTCCGAGACGATGGGCTATAGCCCATGGTCTCGGAGTGATTTTCGTCTTTTTTTCAAATCCTCAAAAATGATGGAAAACGGCATGCTATAGTATGCCGTTCGAGACCATGGGCTATAGCCCATCGCCATGGTCATGAATGATGAAAAACGAGGATATGAAAAAAAGACGAAAATGACTCCGAGACGATGGGCTATAGCCCATGGTCTCTGAGTGATTTTCGTCTTTTTTTCAAATCCTCAAAAATGATGGAAAACGGCATGCTATAGTATGCCGTTCGAGACCATGGGCTATAGCCCATCGCCATAATCATAAATGATGAAAAACAAGGATTTGAAAAAAAGACGAAAATGACTCCGAGACGATGGGCTATAGCCCATGGTCTCGGAGTGATTTTCGTCTTTTTTTCAAATCCTCAAAAATGATGGAAAACGGCATGCTATAGTATGCCGTTCGAGACCATGGGCTATAGCCCATCGCCATGGTCATGAATGATGAAAAACGAGGATTTGAAAAAAAGACAAAATGACTCCGAGACGATGGGCTATAGCCCATGGTCTCGGAGTGATTATCGTCTTTTCGAGACCATGGGCTATAGCCCATCGCCATGGTCATAAATGATGAAAAACAAGGATTTGAAAAAAAGACGAAAATGACTCCGAGACGATGGGCTATAGCCCATGGTCTCGGAGTGATTTTCGTCTTTTTTTCAAATTCTCAAAAATGATGCAAAACGGCATGCTATAGTATGCCGTTCGAGACCATGGGCTATAGCCCATCGCCATGGTCATGAATGATGAAAAACGAGGATATGAAAAAAAGACGAAAATGACTCCGAGACGATGGGCTATAGCCCATGGTCTCGGAGTGATTATCGTCTTTTCGAGACCATGGGCTATAGCCCATCGCCATGGTCATAAATGATGAAAAACAAGGATTTGAAAAAAAGACGAAAATGACTCCGAGACGATGGGCTATAGCCCATGGTCTCGGAGTGATTTTCGTCTTTTTTTCAAATCCTCAAAAATGATGGAAAACGGCATGCTATAGTATGCCGTTCGAGACCATGGGCTATAGCCCATCGCCATGGTCATGAATGATGAAAAACGAGGATATGAAAAAAAGACGAAAATGACTCCGAGACGATGGGCTATAGCCCATGGTCTCTGAGTGATTTTCGTCTTTTTTTCAAATCCTCAAAAATGATGGAAAACGGCATGCTATAGTATGCCGTTCGAGACCATGGGCTATAGCCCATCGCCATAATCATAAATGATGAAAAACAAGGATTTGAAAAAAAGACGAAAATGACTCCGAGACGATGGGCTATAGCCCATGGTCTCGGAGTGATTTTCGTCTTTTTTTCAAATCCTCAAAAATTATGGAAAACGGCATGCTATAGTATGCCGTTCGAGACCATGGGCTATAGCCCATCGCCATGATCATGAATGATGAAAAACGAGGATTTGAAAAAAAGACGAAAATGACTCCGAGACGATGGGCTATAGCCCATGGTCTCGGAGTGATTATCGTCTTTTCGAGACCATGGGCTATAGCCCATCGCCATGGTCATAAATGATGAAAAACAAGGATTTGAAAAAAAGACGAAAATGACTCCGAGACGATGGGCTATAGCCCATGGTCTCGGAGTGATTTTCGTCTTTTTTTCAAATTCTCAAAAATGATGCAAAACGGCATGCTATAGTATGCCGTTCGAGACCATGGGCTATAGCCCATCGCCATGGTCATAAATGATGAAAAACGAGGATTTGAAAAAAAAGACGAAAATGACTCCGAGACGATGGGCTATAGCCCATGGTCTCGGAGTGATTTTCGTCTTTTTTTCAAATCCTCAAAAATGATGCAAAACGGCATGCTATAGTATGCCGTTCGAGACCATGGTCTCGGAGTGATTATCGTCTTTTTTTCAAATCCTCAAAAATTATGTAAAACGTCATGCTATAGTATGCCGTTAGAGACCATGGGCTATAGCCCATCGCCATGGTCATAAATGATGGAAAACAAGGATTTGTAAAAAAGACGAAAATGACTCCGAGACGATGGGCTATAGCCCATGGTCTCGGAGTGATTATCGTCTTTTTTTCAAATCCTCAAAAATTATGTAAAACGTCATGCTATAGTATGCCGTTAGAGACCATGGGCTATAGCCCATCGCCATGGTCATAAATGATGGAAAACAAGGATTTGAAAAAAAGACGAAAATGACTCCGAGACGATGGGCTATAGCCCATGGTCTCTGAGTGATTTTCGTCTTTTTTTCAAATCCTCAAAAATGATGGAAAACGGCATGCTATAGTATGCCGTTCGAGACCATGGGCTATAGCCCATCGCCATGGTCATAAATGATGAAAAACGAGGATTTGAAAAAGAAGATGAAAATGACTCCGAGACGATGGGCTATAGCCCATGGTCTCTGAGTGATTTTCGTCTTTTTTTCAAATCCTCAAAAATGATGTAAAACGGCAGGCTATAGTATGCCGTTTGAGACCATGGGCTATAGCCCATCGCCATGGTCATAAATGATGAAAAACAAGTATTTGAAAAAAAGACGAAAATGAGTCCGAGACGATGGGCTATAGCCCATGGTCTCGGAGTGATTTTCGTCTTTTTTTCAAATCCTCAAAAATGATGGAAAACGGCATGCTATAGTATGCCGTTCGAGACCATGGGCTATAGCCCATCGCCATGGTCATGAATGATGAAAAACGAGGATTTGAAAAAAAGACGAAAATGACTCCGAGACGATGGGCTATAGCCCATGGTCTCGGAGTGATTTTCGTCTTTTTTTTTAAATCCTCAAAAATGATGCAAAACGGCATGCTATAGTATGCCGTTCGAGACCATGGGCTATAGCCCATCGCCATGGTCATAAATTATGAAAAACGAGGATTTGAAAAAAAGACGAAAATGACTCCGAGACGATGGGCTATAGCCCATGGTCTCGGAGTGATTATCGTCTTTTTTTCAAATCCTCAAAAATTATGTAAAACGTCATGCTATAGTATGCCGTTAGAGACCATGGGCTATAGCCCATCGCCATGGTCATAAATGATGGAAAACAAGGATTTGAAAAAAAGACGAAAATGACTCCGAGACGATGGGCTATAGCCCATGGTCTCTGAGTGATTTTCGTCTTTTTTTCAAATCCTCAAAAATGATGGAAAACGGCATGCTATAGTATGCCGTTCGAGACCATGGGCTATAGCCCATCGCCATGGTCATAAATTATGAAAAACGAGGATTTGAAAAAAAGACGAAAATGACTCCGAGACGATGGGCTATAGCCCATGGTCTCGGAGTGATTATCGTCTTTTTTTCAAATCCTCAAAAATTATGTAAAACGTCATGCTATAGTATGCCGTTAGAGACCATGGGCTATAGCCCATCGCCATGGTCATAAATGATGGAAAACAAGGATTTGAAAAAAAGACGAAAATGACTCCGAGACGATGGGCTATAGCCCATGGTCTCTGAGTGATTTTCGTCTTTTTTTCAAATCCTCAAAAATGATGGAAAACGGCATGCTATAGTATGCCGTTCGAGACCATGGGCTATAGCCCATCGCCATGGTCATAAATGATGAAAAACGAGGATTTGAAAAAAAGACGAAAATGACTCCGAGACGATGGGCTATAGCCCATGGTCTCTGAGTGATTTTCGTCTTTTTTTCAAATCCTCAAAAATGATGGAAAACGGCATGCTATAGTATGCCGTTCGAGACCATGGGCTATAGCCCATCGCCATGGTCATGAATGATGAAAAACGAGGATTTGAAAAAAAGACGAAAATGACTCCGAGACGATGGGCTATAGCCCATGGTCTCTGAGTGATTTTCGTCTTTTTTTCAAATCCTCAAAAATGATGGAAAACGGCATGCTATAGTATGCCGTTCGAGACCATGGGCTATAGCCCATCGCCATGGTCATAAATGATGAAAAACGAGGATTTGAAAAAAAGACGAAAATGACTCCGAGACGATGGGCTATAGCCCATGGTCTCAGAGTGATTTTCGTCTTTTTTTCAAATCCTCAAAAATGATGGAAAACGGCATGCTATAGTATGCCGTTCGAGACCATGGGCTATAGCCCATCGCCATGGTCATGAATGATGAAAAACGAGGATTTGAAAAAAAGACAAAATGACTCCGAGACGATGGGCTATAGCCCATGGTCTCGGAGTGATTATCGTCTTTTCGAGACCATGGGCTATAGCCCATCGCCATGGTCATAAATGATGAAAAACAAGGATTTGAAAAAAAGACGAAAATGACTCCGAGACGATGGGCTATAGCCCATGGTCTCGGAGTGATTTTCGTCTTTTTTTCAAATTCTCAAAAATGATGCAAAACGGCATGCTATAGTATGCCGTTCGAGACCATGGGCTATAGCCCATCGCCATGGTCATGAATGATGAAAAACGAGGATATGAAAAAAAGACGAAAATGACTCCGAGACGATGGGCTATAGCCCATGGTCTCGGAGTGATTATCGTCTTTTCGAGACCATGGGCTATAGCCCATCGCCATGGTCATAAATGATGAAAAACAAGGATTTGAAAAAAAGACGAAAATGACTCCGAGACGATGGGCTATAGCCCATGGTCTCGGAGTGATTTTCGTCTTTTTTTCAAATCCTCAAAAATGATGGAAAACGGCATGCTATAGTATGCCGTTCGAGACCATGGGCTATAGCCCATCGCCATGGTCATGAATGATGAAAAACGAGGATATGAAAAAAAGACGAAAATGACTCCGAGACGATGGGCTATAGCCCATGGTCTCTGAGTGATTTTCGTCTTTTTTTCAAATCCTCAAAAATGATGGAAAACGGCATGCTATAGTATGCCGTTCGAGACCATGGGCTATAGCCCATCGCCATAATCATAAATGATGAAAAACAAGGATTTGAAAAAAAGACGAAAATGACTCCGAGACGATGGGCTATAGCCCATGGTCTCGGAGTGATTTTCGTCTTTTTTTCAAATCCTCAAAAATTATGGAAAACGGCATGCTATAGTATGCCGTTCGAGACCATGGGCTATAGCCCATCGCCATGATCATGAATGATGAAAAACGAGGATTTGAAAAAAAGACGAAAATGACTCCGAGACGATGGGCTATAGCCCATGGTCTCGGAGTGATTATCGTCTTTTCGAGACCATGGGCTATAGCCCATCGCCATGGTCATAAATGATGAAAAACAAGGATTTGAAAAAAAGACGAAAATGACTCCGAGACGATGGGCTATAGCCCATGGTCTCGGAGTGATTTTCGTCTTTTTTTCAAATTCTCAAAAATGATGCAAAACGGCATGCTATAGTATGCCGTTCGAGACCATGGGCTATAGCCCATCGCCATGGTCATAAATGATGAAAAACGAGGATTTGAAAAAAAAGACGAAAATGACTCCGAGACGATGGGCTATAGCCCATGGTCTCGGAGTGATTTTCGTCTTTTTTTCAAATCCTCAAAAATGATGCAAAACGGCATGCTATAGTATGCCGTTCGAGACCATGGTCTCGGAGTGATTATCGTCTTTTTTTCAAATCCTCAAAAATTATGTAAAACGTCATGCTATAGTATGCCGTTAGAGACCATGGGCTATAGCCCATCGCCATGGTCATAAATGATGGAAAACAAGGATTTGTAAAAAAGACGAAAATGACTCCGAGACGATGGGCTATAGCCCATGGTCTCGGAGTGATTTTCGTCTTTTTTTCAAATCCTCAAAAATGATGCAAAACGGCATGCTATAGTATGCCGTTCGAGACCATGGGCTATAGCCCATCGCCATGGTCATAAATGATGAAAAACGAGGATTTGAAAAAAAGACGAAAATGACTCCGAGACGATGGGCTATAGCCCATGGTCTCGGAGTGATTATCGTCTTTTTTTCAAATCCTCAAAAATGATGGAAAACGGCATGCTATAGTATGCCGTTCGAGACCATGGGCTATAGCCCATCGCCATGGTCATAAATGATGAAAAACGAGGATTTGAAAAAGAAGATGAAAATGACTCCGAGACGATGGGCTATAGCCCATGGTCTCTGAGTGATTTTCGTCTTTTTTTCAAATCCTCAAAAATGATGTAAAACGGCAGGCTATAGTATGCCGTTTGAGACCATGGGCTATAGCCCATCGCCATGGTCATAAATGATGAAAAACAAGTATTTGAAAAAAAGACGAAAATGAGTCCGAGACGATGGGCTATAGCCCATGGTCTCGGAGTGATTTTCGTCTTTTTTTCAAATCCTCAAAAATGATGGAAAACGGCATGCTATAGTATGCCGTTCGAGACCATGGGCTATAGCCCATCGCCATGGTCATGAATGATGAAAAACGAGGATTTGAAAAAAAGACGAAAATGACTCCGAGACGATGGGCTATAGCCCATGGTCTCGGAGTGATTTTCGTCTTTTTTTTCAAATCCTCAAAAATGATGCAAAACGGCATGCTATAGTATGCCGTTCGAGACCATGGGCTATAGCCCATCGCCATGGTCATAAATTATGAAAAACGAGGATTTGAAAAAAAGACGAAAATGACTCCGAGACGATGGGCTATAGCCCATGGTCTCGGAGTGATTATCGTCTTTTTTTCAAATCCTCAAAAATTATGTAAAACGTCATGCTATAGTATGCCGTTAGAGACCATGGGCTATAGCCCATCGCCATGGTCATAAATGATGGAAAACAAGGATTTGAAAAAAAGACGAAAATGACTCCGAGACGATGGGCTATAGCCCATGGTCTCTGAGTGATTTTCGTCTTTTTTTCAAATCCTCAAAAATGATGGAAAACGGCATGCTATAGTATGCCGTTCGAGACCATGGGCTATAGCCCATCGCCATGGTCATAAATTATGAAAAACGAGGATTTGAAAAAAAGACGAAAATGACTCCGAGACGATGGGCTATAGCCCATGGTCTCGGAGTGATTATCGTCTTTTTTTCAAATCCTCAAAAATTATGTAAAACGTCATGCTATAGTATGCCGTTAGAGACCATGGGCTATAGCCCATCGCCATGGTCATAAATGATGGAAAACAAGGATTTGAAAAAAAGACGAAAATGACTCCGAGACGATGGGCTATAGCCCATGGTCTCTGAGTGATTTTCGTCTTTTTTTCAAATCCTCAAAAATGATGGAAAACGGCATGCTATAGTATGCCGTTCGAGACCATGGGCTATAGCCCATCGCCATGGTCATAAATGATGAAAAACGAGGATTTGAAAAAAAGACGAAAATGACTCCGAGACGATGGGCTATAGCCCATGGTCTCTGAGTGATTTTCGTCTTTTTTTCAAATCCTCAAAAATGATGGAAAACGGCATGCTATAGTATGCCGTTCGAGACCATGGGCTATAGCCCATCGCCATGGTCATGAATGATGAAAAACGAGGATTTGAAAAAAAGACGAAAATGACTCCGAGACGATGGGCTATAGCCCATGGTCTCTGAGTGATTTTCGTCTTTTTTTCAAATCCTCAAAAATGATGGAAAACGGCATGCTATAGTATGCCGTTCGAGACCATGGGCTATAGCCCATCGCCATGGTCATAAATGATGAAAAACGAGGATTTGAAAAAAAGACGAAAATGACTCCGAGACGATGGGCTATAGCCCATGGTCTCGGAGTGATTTTCGTCTTTTTTTCAAATCCTCAAAAATGATGGAAAACGGCATGCTATAGTATGCCGTTCGAGACCATGGGCTATAGCCCATCGCCATGGTCATGAATGATGAAAAACGAGGATTTGAAAAAAAGACGAAAATGACTCCGAGGCGATGGGCTATAGCCCATGGTCTCTGAGTGATTTTCGTCTTTTTTTCAAATCCTCAAAAATGATGGAAAACGGCATGCTATAGTATGCCGTTCGAGACCATGGGCTATAGCCCATCGCCATGGTCATAAATGATGAAAAACGAGGATTTGAAAAAAAGACGAAAATGACTCCGAGACGATGGGCTATAGCCCATGGTCTCTGAGTGATTTTCGTCTTTTTTTCAAATCCTCAAAAATGATGGAAAACGGCATGCTATAGTATGCCGTTCGAGACCATGGGCTATAGCCCATCGCCATAATCATAAATGATGAAAAACAAGGATTTGAAAAAAAGACGAAAATGACTCCGAGACGATGGGCTATAGCCCATGGTCTCGGAGTGATTTTCGTCTTTTTTTCAAATCCTCAAAAATGATGGAAAACGGCATGCTATAGTATGCCGTTCGAGACCATGGGCTATAGCCCATCGCCATGGTCATGAATGATGAAAAACGAGGATTTGAAAAAAAGACGAAAATGACTCCGAGACGATGGGCTATAGCCCATGGTCTCGGAGTGATTATCGTCTTTTCGAGACCATGGGCTATAGCCCATCGCCATGGTCATAAATGATGAAAAATAAGGATTTGAAAAAAAGACGAAAATGACTCCGAGACGATGGGCTATAGCCCATGGTCTCGGAGTGATTTTCGTCTTTTTTTCAAATCCTCAAAAATGATGCAAAACGGCATGCTATAGTATGCCGTTCGAGACCATGGGCTATAGCCCATCGCCATGGTCATAAATGATGAAAAACGAGGATTTGAAAAAAAGACGAAAATGACTCCGAGACGATGGGCTATAGCCCATGGTCTCGGAGTGATTATCGTCTTTTTTTCAAATCCTCAAAAATTATGTAAAACGTCATGCTATAGTATGCCGTTAGAGACCATGGGCTATAGCCCATCGCCATGGTCATAAATGATGGAAAACAAGGATTTGAAAAAAAGTCGAAAATGACTCCGAGATGATGGGCTATAGCCCATGGTCTCGGAGTGATTTTCGTCTTTTTTTCAAATCCTCAAAAATGATGCAAAACGGCATGCTATAGTATGCCGTTCGAGACCATGGGCTATAGCCCATCGCCATGGTCATAAATGATGAAAAACGAGGATTTGAAAAAAAGACGAAAATGACTCCGAGACGATGGGCTATAGCCCATGGTCTCGGAGTGATTATCGTCTTTTTTTCAAATCCTCAAAAATTATGTAAAACGTCATGCTATAGTATGCCGTTAGAGACCATGGGCTATAGCCCACCGCCATGGTCATAAATGATGGAAAACAAGGATTTGAAAAAAAGACGAAAATGACTCCGAGACGATGGGCTATAGCCCATGGTCTCTGAGTGATTTTCGTCTTTTTTTCAAATCCTCAAAAATGATGGAAAACGGCATGCTATAGTATGCCGTTCGAGACCATGGGCTATAGCCCATCGCCATGGTCAAAAATGATGAAAAACGAGGATTTGAAAAAAAGACGAAAATGACTATAGCCCATGGTCTCTGAGTGATTTTCGTCTTTTTTTCAAATCCTCAAAAATGATGGAAAACGGCATGCTATAGTATGCCGTTCGAGACCATGGGCTATAGCCCATCGCCATGGTCATAAATGATGAAAAACGAGTATTTGAAAAAAAGACGAAAATGACTCCGAGACGATGGGCTATAGCCCATGGTCTCGGAGTGATTATCGTCTTTTCGAGACCATGGGCTATAGCCCATCGCCATGGTCATAAATGATGAAAAACAAGGATTTGAAAAAAAGACGAAAATGACTCCGAGACGATGGGCTATAGCCCATGGTCTCGGAGTGATTTTCGTCTTTTTTTCAAATCCTCAAAAATGATGGAAAACGGCATGCTATAGTATGCCGTTCGAGACCATGGGCTATAGCCCATCGCCATGGTCATAAATGATGAAAAACGAGGATTTGAAAAAAAGACGAAAATGACTCCGAGACGATGGGCTATAGCCCATGGTCTCGGAGTGATTATCGTCTTTTTTTCAAATCCTCAAAAATTATGTAAAACGTCATGATATAGTATGCCATTAGAGACCATGGGATATAGCCCATCGCCATGGTCATAAATGATGGAAAACAAGGATTTGAAAAAAAGACGAAAATGACTCCGAGACGATGGGCTATAGCCCATGGTCTCGGAGTGATTATCGTCTTTTTTTCAAATCCTCAAAAATTATGTAAAACGTCATGCTATAGTATGCCGTTAGAGACCATGGGCTATAGCCCATCGCCATGGTCATAAATGATGGAAAACAAGGATTTGAAAAAAAGACGAAAATGACTCCGAGACGATGGGCTATAGCCCATGGTCTCTGAGTGATTTTCGTCTTTTTTTCAAATCCTCAAAAATGATGGAAAACGGCATGCTATAGTATGCCGTTCGAGACCATGGGCTATAGCCCATCGCCATGGTCATAAATGATGAAAAACGAGTATTTGAAAAAAAGACGAAAATGACTCCGAGACGATGGGCTATAGCCCATGGTCTCGGAGTGATTATCGTCTTTTTTTCAAATCCTCAAAAATGATGGAAAACGGCATGCTATAGTATGCCGTTCGAGACCATGGGCTATAGCCCATCGCCATGGTCATGAATGATGAAAAACGAGGATTTGAAAAAAAGACGAAAATGACTCCGAGACGATGGGCTATAGCCCATGGTCTCGGAGTGATTATCGTCTTTTTTTCAAATCCTCAAAAATGATGGAAAACGGCATGCTATAGTATGCCGTTCGAGACCATGGGCTATAGCCCATCGCCATGGTCATGAATGATGAAAAACGAGGATTTGAAAAAAAGACGAAAATGACTCCGAGACGATGGGCTATAGCCCATGGTCTCGGAGTGATTATCGTCTTTTTTTCAAATCCTCAAAAATTATGTAAAACGTCATGCTATAGTATGCCCTTAGAGACCATGGGCTATAGCCCATCGCCATGGTCATAAATGATGGAAAACAAGGATTTGAAAAAAAGTCGAAAATGACTCCGAGATGATGGGCTATAGCCCATGGTCTCGGAGTGATTTTCGTCTTTTTTTCAAATCCTCAAAAATGATGCAAAACGGCATGCTATAGTATGCCGTTCGAGACCATGGGCTATAGCCCATCGCCATGGTCATAAATGATGAAAAACGAGGATTTGAAAAAAAGACGAAAATGACTCCGAGACGATGGGCTATAGCCCATGGTCTCGGAGTGATTATCGTCTTTTTTTCAAATCCTCAAAAATTATGTAAAACGTCATGATATAGTATGCCATTAGAGACCATGGGATATAGCCCATCGCCATGGTCATAAATGATGGAAAACAAGGATTTGAAAAAAAGACGAAAATGACTCCGAGACGATGGGCTATAGCCCATGGTCTCGGAGTGATTATCGTCTTTTTTTCAAATCCTCAAAAATTATGTAAAACGTCATGCTATAGTATGCCGTTAGAGACCATGGGCTATAGCCCATCGCCATGGTCATAAATGATGGAAAACAAGGATTTGAAAAAAAGACGAAAATGACTCCGAGACGATGGGCTATAGCCCATGGTCTCTGAGTGATTTTCGTCTTTTTTTCAAATCCTCAAAAATGATGGAAAACGGCATGCTATAGTATGCCGTTCGAGACCATGGGCTATAGCCCATCGCCATGGTCATAAATGATGAAAAACGAGTATTTGAAAAAAAGACGAAAATGACTCCGAGACGATGGGCTATAGCCCATGGTCTCGGAGTGATTATCGTCTTTTTTTCAAATCCTCAAAAATGATGGAAAACGGCATGCTATAGTATGCCGTTCGAGACCATGGGCTATAGCCCATCGCCATGGTCATGAATGATGAAAAACGAGGATTTGAAAAAAAGACGAAAATGACTCCGAGACGATGGGCTATAGCCCATGGTCTCGGAGTGATTATCGTCTTTTTTTCAAATCCTCAAAAATGATGGAAAACGGCATGCTATAGTATGCCGTTCGAGACCATGGGCTATAGCCCATCGCCATGGTCATGAATGATGAAAAACGAGGATTTGAAAAAAAGACGAAAATGACTCCGAGACGATGGGCTATAGCCCATGGTCTCGGAGTGATTATCGTCTTTTTTTCAAATCCTCAAAAATTATGTAAAACGTCATGCTATAGTATGCCCTTAGAGACCATGGGCTATAGCCCATCGCCATGGTCATAAATGATGGAAAACAAGGATTTGAAAAAAAGTCGAAAATGACTCCGAGATGATGGGCTATAGCCCATGGTCTCGGAGTGATTTTCGTCTTTTTTTCAAATCCTCAAAAATGATGCAAAACGGCATGCTATAGTATGCCGTTCGAGACCATGGGCTATAGCCCATCGCCATGGTCATAAATGATGAAAAACGAGGATTTGAAAAAAAGACGAAAATGACTCCGAGACGATGGGCTATAGCCCATGGTCTCGGAGTGATTATCGTCTTTTTTTCAAATCCTCAAAAATTATGTAAAACGTCATGCTATAGTATGCCGTTAGAGACCATGGGCTATAGCCCATCGCCATGGTCATAAATGATGGAAAACAAGGATTTGTAAAAAAGACGAAAATGACTCCGAGACGATGGGCTATAGCCCATGGTCTCTGAGTGATTTTCGTATTTTTTTCAAATCCTCAAAAATGATGGAAAACGGCATGCTATAGTATGCCGTTCGAGACCATGGGCTATAGCCCATCGCCATGGTCAAAAATGATGAAAAACGAGGATTTGAAAAAAATACGAAAATGACTATAGCCCATGGTCTCTGAGTGATTTTCGTCTTTTTTTCAAATCCTCAAAAATGATGGAAAACGGCATGCTATAGTATGCCGTTCGAGACCATGGGCTATAGCCCATCGCCATGGTCATAAATGATGAAAAACGAGTATTTGAAAAAAAGACGAAAATGACTCCGAGACGATGGGCTATAGCCCATGGTCTCGGAGTGATTATCGTCTTTTCGAGACCATGGGCTATAGCCCATCGCCATGGTCATAAATGATGAAAAACAAGGATTTGAAAAAAAGACGAAAATGACTCCGAGACGATGGGCTATAGCCCATGGTCTCGGAGTGATTATCGTCTTTTTTTCAAATCCTCAAAAATGATGGAAAACGGCATGCTATAGTATGCCGTTCGAGACCATGGGCTATAGCCCATCGCCATGGTCATAAATGATGAAAAACGAGGATTTGAAAAAAAGACGAAAATGACTCCGAGACGATGGGCTATAGCCCATGGTCTCGGAGTGATTATCGTCTTTTCGAGACCATGGGCTATAGCCCATCGCCATGGTCATAAATGATGAAAAACAAGGATTTGAAAAAAAGACGAAAATGACTCCGAGACGATGGGCTATAGCCCATGGTCTCGGAGTGATTATCGTCTTTTTTTCAAATCCTCAAAAATGATGGAAAACGGCATGCTATAGTATGCCGTTCGAGACCATGGGCTATAGCCCATCGCCATGGTCATAAATGATGAAAAACGAGGATTTGAAAAAAAGACGAAAATGACTCCGAGACGATGGGCTATAGCCCATGGTCTCGGAGTGATTATCGTCTTTTTTTCAAATCCTCAAAAATTATGTAAAACGTCATGCTATAGTATGCCGTTAGAGACCATGGGCTATAGCCCATCGCCATGGTCATAAATGATGGAAAACAAGGATTTGAAAAAAAGACGAAAATGACTCCGAGACGATGGGCTATAGCCCATGGTCTCTGAGTGATTTTCGTCTTTTTTTCAAATCCTCAAAAATGATGGAAAACGGCATGCTATAGTATGCCGTTCGAGACCATGGGCTATAGCCCATCGCCATGGTCATAAATGATGAAAAACGAGTATTTGAAAAAAAGACGAAAATGACTCCGAGACGATGGGCTATAGCCCATGGTCTCGGAGTGATTATCGTCTTTTTTTCAAATCCTCAAAAATGATGGAAAACGGCATGCTATAGTATGCCGTTCGAGACCATGGGCTATAGCCCATCGCCATGGTCATGAATGATGAAAAACGAGGATTTGAAAAAAAGACGAAAATGACTCCGAGACGATGGGCTATAGCCCATGGTCTCGGAGTGATTATCGTCTTTTCGAGACCATGGGCTATAGCCCATCGCCATGGTCATAAATGATGAAAAACGAGGATTTGAAAAAAAGACGAAAATGACTCCGAGACGATGGGCTATAGCCCATGGTCTCGGAGTGATTATCGTCTTTTTTTCAAATCCTCAAAAATTATGTAAAACGTCATGCTATAGTATGCCCTTAGAGACCATGGGCTATAGCCCATCGCCATGGTCATAAATGATGGAAAACAAGGATTTGAAAAAAAGTCGAAAATGACTCCGAGATGATGGGCTATAGCCCATGGTCTCGGAGTGATTTTCGTCTTTTTTTCAAATCCTCAAAAATGATGCAAAACGGCATGCTATAGTATGCCGTTCGAGACCATGGGCTATAGCCCATCGCCATGGTCATAAATGATGAAAAACGAGGATTTGAAAAAAAGACGAAAATGACTCCGAGACGATGGGCTATAGCCCATGGTCTCGGAGTGATTATCGTCTTTTTTTCAAATCCTCAAAAATTATGTAAAACGTCATGCTATAGTATGCCGTTAGAGACCATGGGCTATAGCCCATCGCCATGGTCATAAATTATGGAAAACAAGGATTTGAAAAAAAGACGAAAATGACTCCGAGACGATGGGCTATAGCCCATGGTCTCTGAGTGATTTTCGTCTTTTTTTCAAATCCTCAAAAATGATGGAAAACGGCATGCTATAGTATGCCGTTCGAGACCATGGGCTATAGCCCATCGCCATGGTCAAAAATGATGAAAAACGAGGATTTGAAAAAAAGACGAAAATGACTATAGCCCATGGTCTCTGAGTGATTTTCGTCTTTTTTTCAAATCCTCAAAAATGATGGAAAACGGCATGCTATAGTATGCCGTTCGAGACCATGGGCTATAGCCCATCGCCATGGTCATAAATGATGAAAAACGAGTATTTGAAAAAAAGACGAAAATGACTCCGAGACGATGGGCTATAGCCCATGGTCTCGGAGTGATTATCGTCTTTTCGAGACCATGGGCTATAGCCCATCGCCATGGTCATAAATGATGAAAAACAAGGATTTGAAAAAAAGACGAAAATGACTCCGAGACGATGGGCTATAGCCCATGGTCTCGGAGTGATTTTCGTCTTTTTTTCAAATCCTCAAAAATGATGGAAAACGGCATGCTATAGTATGCCGTTCGAGACCATGGGCTATAGCCCATCGCCATGGTCATAAATGATGAAAAACGAGGATTTGAAAAAAAGACGAAAATGACTCCGAGACGATGGGCTATAGCCCATGGTCTCGGAGTGATTATCGTCTTTTTTTCAAATCCTCAAAAATTATGTAAAACGTCATGCTATAGTATGCCGTTAGAGACCATGGGCTATAGCCCATCGCCATGGTCATAAATGATGGAAAACAAGGATTTGAAAAAAAGACGAAAATGACTCCGAGACGATGGGCTATAGCCCATGGTCTCGGAGTGATTATCGTCTTTTTTTCAAATCCTCAAAAATTATGTAAAACGTCATGCTATAGTATGCCGTTAGAGACCATGGGCTATAGCCCATCGCCGTGGTCATAAATGATGGAAAACAAGGATTTGAAAAAAAGACGAAAATGACTCCGAGACGATGGGCTATAGCCCATGGTCTCTGAGTGATTTTCGTCTTTTTTTCAAATCCTCAAAAATGATGGAAAACGGCATGCTATAGTATGCCGTTCGAGACCATGGGCTATAGCCCATCGCCATGGTCATAAATGATGAAAAACGAGTATTTGAAAAAAAGACGAAAATGACTCCGAGACGATGGGCTATAGCCCATGGTCTCGGAGTGATTATCGTCTTTTTTTCAAATCCTCAAAAATGATGGAAAACGGCATGCTATAGTATGCCGTTCGAGACCATGGGCTATAGCCCATCGCCATGATCATGAATGATGAAAAACGAGGATTTGAAAAAAAGACGAAAATGACTCCGAGACGATGGGCTATAGCCCATGGTCTCGGAGTGATTATCGTCTTTTCGAGACCATGGGCTATAGCCCATCGCCATGGTCATAAATGATGAAAAACAAGGATTTGAAAAAAAGACGAAAATGACTCCGAGACGATGGGCTATAGCCCATGGTCTCGGAGTGATTTTCGTCTTTTTTTCAAATCCTCAAAAATGATGCAAAACGGCATGCTATAGTATGCCGTTCGAGACCATGGGCTATAGCCCATCGCCATGGTCATAAATGATGAAAAACGAGGATTTGAAAAAAAGACGAAAATGACTCCGAGACGATGGGCTATAGCCCATGGTCTCTGAGTGATTTTCGTCTTTTTTTCAAATCCTCAAAAATGATGGAAAACGGCATGCTATAGTATGCCGTTCGAGACCATGGGCTATAGCCCATCGCCATGGTCATAAATTATGAAAAACGAGGATTTGAAAAAAAGACGAAAATGACTCCGAGACGATGGGCTATAGCCCAGGTCTCGGAGTGATTTTCGTCTTTTTTTCAAATCCTCAAAAATGATGTAAAACGGCAGGCTATAGTATGCCGTTTGAGACCATGGGCTATAGCCCATCGCCATGGTCATAAATGATGAAAAACAAGTATTTGAAAAAAAGACGAAAATGAGTCCGAGACGATGGGCTATAGCCCATGGTCTCGGAGTGATTTTCGTCTTTTTTTCAAATCCTCAAAAATGATGGAAAACGGCATGCTATAGTATGCCGTTCGAGACCATGGGCTATAGCCCATCGCCATGGTCATGAATGATGAAAAACGAGGATTTGAAAAAAAGACGAAAATGACTCCGAGACGATGGGCTATAGCCCATGGTCTCGG
This sequence comes from Electrona antarctica, assembly GCF_951216825.1. NCBI lineage: Eukaryota > Metazoa > Chordata > Actinopteri > Myctophiformes > Myctophidae > Electrona > Electrona antarctica. The sequence goes on from NW_027637509.1 coordinate 46,039, forward strand.
AGTGATTTTCGTCTTTTTTTTCAAATCCTCAAAAATGATGCAAAACGGCATGCTATAGTATGCCGTTCGAGACCATGGGCTATAGCCCATCGCCATGGTCATAAATGATGAAAAACGAGGATTTGAAAAAAAGACGAAAATGACTCCGAGACGATGGGCTATAGCCCATGGTCTCGGAGTGATTATCGTCTTTTTTTCGAATCCTCAAAAATTATGTAAAACGTCATGCTATAGTATGCCGTTAGAGACCATGGGCTATAGCCCATCACCATGGTCATAAATGATGGAAAACAAGGATTTGAAAAAAAGACGAAAATGACTCCGAGACGATGGGCTATAGCCCATGGTCTCTGAGTGATTTTCGTCTTTTTTTCAAATCCTCAAAAATGATGGAAAACGGCATGCTATAGTATGCCGTTCGAGACCATGGGCTATAGCCCATCGCCATGGTCATAAATGATGAAAAACGAGGATTTGAAAAAAAGACGAAAATGACTCCGAGACGATGGGCTATAGCCCATGGTCTCGGAGTGATTTTCGTCTTTTTTTCAAATCCTCAAAAATGATGGAAAACGGCATGCTATAGTATGCCGTTCGAGACCATGGGCTATAGCCCATCGCCATGGTCATGAATGATGAAAAACGAGGATTTGAAAAAAAGACGAAAATGACTCCGAGACGATGGGCTATAGCCCATGGTCTCTGAGTGATTTTCGTCTTTTTTTCAAATCCTCAAAAATGATGGAAAACGGCATGCTATAGTATGCCGTTCGAGACCATGGGCTATAGCCCATCGCCATGGTCATAAATGATGAAAAACGAGGATTTGAAAAAAAGACGAAAATGACTCCGAGACGATGGGCTATAGCCCATGGTCTCGGAGTGATTTTCGTCTTTTTTTCAAATCCTCAAAAATGATGGAAAACGGCATGCTATAGTATGCCGTTCGAGACCATGGGCTATAGCCCATCGCCATGGTCATGAATGATGAAAAACGAGGATATGAAAAAAAGACGAAAATGACTCCGAGACGATGGGCTATAGCCCATGGTCTCTGAGTGATTTTCGTCTTTTTTTCAAATCCTCAAAAATGATGGAAAACGGCATGCTATAGTATGCCGTTCGAGACCATGGGCTATAGCCCATCGCCATAATCATAAATGATGAAAAACAAGGATTTGAAAAAAAGACGAAAATGACTCCGAGACGATGGGCTATAGCCCATGGTCTCGGAGTTATTATCGTCTTTTTTTCAAATCCTCAAAAATTATGTAAAACGTCATGCTATAGTATGCCGTTAGAGACCATGGGCTATAGCCCATCGCCATGGTCATAAATGATGGAAAACAAGGATTTGAAAAAAAGTCGAAAATGACTCCGAGATGATGGGCTATAGCCCATGGTCTCGGAGTGATTTTCGTCTTTTTTTCAAATCCTCAAAAATGATGCAAAACGGCATGCTATAGTATGCCGTTCGAGACCATGGGCTATAGCCCATCGCCATGGTCATAAATGATGAAAAACGAGGATTTGAAAAAAAGACGAAAATGACTCCGAGACGATGGGCTATAGCCCATGGTCTCGGAGTGATTATCGTCTTTTTTTCAAATCCTCAAAAATTATGTAAAACGTCATGCTATAGTATGCCGTTAGAGACCATGGGCTATAGCCCATCGCCATGGTCATAAATGATGGAAAACAAGGATTTGAAAAAAAGACGAAAATGACTCCGAGACGATGGGCTATAGCCCATGGTCTCTGAGTGATTTTCGTCTTTTTTTCAAATCCTCAAAAATGATGGAAAACGGCATGCTATATGCCGTTCGAGACCATGGGCTATAGCCCATCGCCATGGTCAAAAATGATGAAAAACGAGGATTTGAAAAAAAGACGAAAATGACTATAGCCCATGGTCTCTGAGTGATTTTCGTCTTTTTTTCAAATCCTCAAAAATTATGGAAAACGGCATGCTATATATAGTATGCCGTTCGAGACCATGGGCTATAGCCCATCGCCATGGTCATACATGATGAAAAACGAGTATTTGAAAAAAAGACGAAAATGACTCCGAGACGATGGGCTATAGCCCATGGTCTCGGAGTGATTATCGCCTTTTCGAGACCATGGGCTATAGCCCATCGCCATGGTCATATGATGAAAAACAAGGATTTGAAAAAAAGACGAAAATGACTCCGAGACGATGGGCTATAGCCCATGGTCTCGGAGTGATTTTCGTCTTTTTTTCAAATCCTCAAAAATGATGGAAAACGGCATGCTATAGTATGCCGTTCGAGACCATGGGCTATAGCCCATCGCCATGGTCATAAATGATGAAAAACGAGGATTTGAAAAAAAGACGAAAATGACTCCGAGACGATGGGCTATAGCCCATGGTCTCGGAGTGATTATCGTCTTTTTTTCAAATCCTCAAAAATTATGTAAAACGTCATGCTATAGTATGCCGTTAGAGACCATGGGCTATAGCCCATCGCCATGGTCATAAATGATGGAAAACAAGGATTTGAAAAAAAGACGAAAATGACTCCGAGACGATGGGCTATAGCCCATGGTCTCGGAGTGATTATCGTCTTTTTTTCAAATCCTCAAAAATTATGTAAAACGGCATGCTATAGTATGCCGTTCGAGACCATGGGCTATAGCCCATCGCCATGGTCATAAATGATGAAAAACGAGGATTTGAAAAAAAGACGAAAATGACTCCGAGACGATGGGCTATAGCCCATGGTCTCGGAGTGATTATCGTCTTTTTTTCAAATCCTCAAAAATGATGGAAAACGGCATGCTATAGTATGCCGTTCGAGACCATGGGCTATAGCCCATCGCCATGGTCATGAATGATGAAAAACGAGGATTTGAAAAAAAGACGAAAATGACTCCGAGACGATGGGCTATAGCCCATGGTCTCGGAGTGATTATCATCTTTTCGAGACCATGGGCTATAGCCCATCGCCATGGTCATAAATGATGAAAAACAAGGATTTGAAAAAAAGACGAAAATGACTCCGAGACGATGGGCTATAGCCCATGGTCTCGGAGTGATTTTCGTCTTTTTTTCAAATCCTCAAAAATGATGCAAAACGGCATGCTATAGTATGCCGTTCGAGACCATGGGCTATAGCCCATCGCCATGGTCATAAATGATGAAAAACGAGGATTTGAAAAAAAGACGAAAATGACTCCGAGACGATGGGCTATAGCCCATGGTCTCGGAGTGATTATCGTCTTTTTTTCAAATCCTCAAAAATTATGTAAAACGTCATGCTATAGTATGCCGTTAGAGACCATGGGCTATAGCCCATCGCCATGGTCATAAATGATGGAAAACAAGGATTTAAGAAAAGACGAAAATGACTCCGAGACGATGGGCTATAGCCCATGGTCTCGGAGTGATTTTCGTCTTTTTTTCAAATCCTCAAAAATGATGCAAAACGGCATGCTATAGTATGCCGTTCGAGACCATGGGCTATAGCCCATCGCCATGGTCATAAATGATGAAAAACGAGGATTTGAAAAAAAGACGAAAATGACTCCGAGACGATGGGCTATAGCCCATGGTCTCGGAGTGATTATCGTCTTTTTTTCAAATCCTCAAAAATTATGTAAAACGTCATGCTATAGTATGCCGTTAGAGACCATGGGCTATAGCCCATCGCCATGGTCATAAATGATGGAAAACAAGGATTTGAAAAAAAGACGAAAATGACTCCGAGACGATGGGCTATAGCCCATGGTCTCTGAGTGATTTTCGTCTTTTTTTCAAATCCTCAAAAATGATGGAAAACGGCATGCTATAGTATGCCGTTCGAGACCATGGGCTATAGCCCATCGCCATGGTCATAAATGATGAAAAACGAGGATTTGAAAAAAAGACGAAAATGACTCCGAGACGATGGGCTATAGCCCATGGTCTCTGAGTGATTTTCGTCTTTTTTTCAAATCCTCAAAAATGATGGAAAACGGCATGCTATAGTATGCCGTTCGAGACCATGGGCTATAGCCCATCGCCATGGTCATAAATTATGAAAAACGAGGATTTGAAAAAAAGACGAAAATGACTCCGAGACGATGGGCTATAGCCCAGGTCTCGGAGTGATTTTCGTCTTTTTTTCAAATCCTCAAAAATGATGTAAAACGGCAGGCTATAGTATGCCGTTTGAGACCATGGGCTATAGCCCATCGCCATGGTCATAAATGATGAAAAACAAGTATTTGAAAAAAAGACGAAAATGAGTCCGAGACGATGGGCTATAGCCCATGGTCTCGGAGTGATTTTCGTCTTTTTTTCAAATCCTCAAAAATGATGGAAAACGGCATGCTATAGTATGTCGTTCGAGACCATGGGCTATAGCCCATCGCCATGGTCATGAATGATGAAAAACGAGGATTTGAAAAAAAGACGAAAATGACTCCGAGACGATGGGCTATAGCCCATGGTCTCGGAATGATTTTCGTCTTTTTTTTCAAATCCTCAAAAATGATGCAAAACGGCATGCTATAGTATGCCGTTCGAGACCATGGGCTATAGCCCATCGCCATGGTCATAAATGATGAAAAACGAGGATTTGAAAAAAAGACGAAAATGACTCCGAGACGATGGGCTATAGCCCATGGTCTCGGAGTGATTATCGTCTTTTTTTCGAATCCTCAAAAATTATGTAAAACGTCATGCTATAGTATGCCGTTAGAGACCATGGGCTATTAGTACAGTCACTGGAAGGGGGTATCATGCACCCCCCGGAATTATACTTCTAATCAGTGTTTTCTTATTGGAAAAAATGTGCTGAAAATGATGAGCTATGATAAAAAGTTGTCAAAATGTCCCACCTACCTCAAAACCCCCTTTTTGGTATATGGCTCTGGCGAAATTGTGTAAAGGCAAATATTAATTCACTAAAATTACATAAATAGACATGGTGGTCTGAAATTGGTCATGGAGTATCTTGACACATAGGGGTAAGTAGCAGAACAGGATTTGGTTGGTTGCTACCATTATATTCTTAAATATGACCCACATCATCCTCAGAAACACCAGAAAATATGGTGTCCGCTTGACTAATAACAACAAAGATGGTTATTTTCCAACACATTATGGTGAGTATCACTGCCTCACTTGTATATAGAAAACTTCTCATATCCCCAAGCTTCAATTTGAGCCCAAGATAACCTTTCTATCTTGTAAATTACTCTTTCTGTCGCCAAAATTATGAACTATACCTCAAATCGGTGAAAATTGTATATTCAGTCAGTATCAGCTATACATTTGGAATAAATGAATGAATGACTGAGTTTTAACTCACTCCACATCATGGAATATTTCTTACTTGAATAAGCTATGTTAAAAAGTTTGCAAAGTGTCCCATCTACCATTTTTATGCAAATGAGTGCCTCCATTATCAAATTAATCGATTTTCACTATATCTCAGCCAATATTGCACTTAAATGAACAAATAAGGTGTCTAGACCTATGTTTTGAGGGTCGAGGATCTCAGTGAAACTATTCCTAAAGTGACCACATGTGCCCGTGGCATGCTGGTGTACAAATCAGTGCCGATTAAATCAATTCCTCTATCTCGTCGGCTTCTTGTCCATGCTCTCCAGACAGTGTCAAGGAGATCAACCAGTGAGGTTGGTAGGACTGCACCGCAGGACACACTGGATTAAAAAACTCTTTAGTTTCAACCCCCCCTGCCCTTCATCATAGGGTTTTGGTTTTTCCAAAAAAGCTTCATCAGCTCGCTTGTATAAGACACGATGGTTCTCTTCAGAGCAGAGTAGCATGGAGGAAGACGAGCCAGGTCAACTTTAGATTTAGAAATTAGTTTGTCATCTGCTCCCACCACTGTTTCACTGAAGACTCACAATTCAAATAGCTCTATAGCTCAAGCCAAGCCATGTGGCCCATAGGGCAGGAGCCTAACAAGTACACTCCCTGGCATGACTAGTATGTCGCAGGGACTTAGCCCAATCCAACCCTTTGGTATTACCCAGCTGGGGATCGAACCCCTGACCATCCAGTCTCAGGGCGGACGCTCTAACTACAAGGCCACTGAGCTGTTGATGATATCCAGGGCCTCTTACGAGTGTGTAACTTTACAGTGTGTACAGAATGGAACCAAATGGACCTGTAAGCCTTGCAGAGCCATGAGGCCCATAGGGCAGGAGCCTATCTCCTGTTTCTGTAGTAGGAGGCAGCTTGATGTACAAGTACACCCCCTGGACATGACGCTAGTATGTATCAGGGACTTACCCCAATCCAACCCTTGATGCTGAGTGCCAAGCAGGGACAAGCAGGGATGTACTGGGTTCCATTTTTCGACCCGGCCGGGGATCGAACCCCGACCTTCCAGTCTCAAGGCAAACGCTCTGACCACAAGGCCACTGAGCTGTTGATATGCAGGGCCCCTTACGGGTGTGCAACTCTGAATGTACAAATGGAACCAAATGGACCTGTAAGGGTTATGGGGGTCCTTCAAATGTGCCTTGTGCTACACTATATGGAACAGATCCTTAATTAGTATAGTTGGAGCAATTCATCTGTCTGCTGTATGGACAGAGTTGCGAGTCTTCAGTATGGTAAATGGTGCATTTATAAAGCGCCTTTATCCAAGGCGCTTTACATAGACACACACATTCACACACACATTCATACACTGATGGCAGCTGAAACCATGCAAAGCACCAACCTGCACATCGGGAGCTGTTAGGGGTTCAGTGTCTTGCTCAAGGACACTTCGACACTAACTCTGGGGGAGCCCGGGTTTGAACTGGCAACCTTGCGGTTACCATCCAGCCACTCTACCCCTGAGCCACCGCCGCCCCAGTGGACGTCACCCGTGCCAAGTTGCTGCGGACAATGGTGGGGGCAAATGACAAACTCACTTCTTAAATCTAAAGTTGACCTGGCTCGTCTTCCTCCATGCTACTCTGCTCTGAAGAGAACCATCGCCTTATACAAGCGAGCTGATGAAGCTATTGTGGTAAAAACAAAACCATATGAAGGGCAGAGATGGTTGAAAATCCTTGTCATTGGAGACCATGGACAAGAAGACAAAGAAGACTGATGAGTTCTATGAACACGATGACTGATTAATGTGACGTTTGTGCATTTTGTTCTTTATGGTGCAGGCTAGGGTGGTCACTGTTTGTACACTGTTTACATTTTTGCCTTTGAGTGTGTATAGTAATAGGATGGAATACTGTTACAGGATTGTGTGACTGTTTGAATTTTGTACTGCATAGTGCAGGCCATTCTATAGCGTGTATACTGCCGTATACTATTGTTCATACTAAGAATGTTTTTAGTTTGTGATGTTATGCTACAGTATATTCTAAATTATAAAGCTTGCTTAAATGCACAGCACCTGTCTAGATACCTTATTTGTAAAAGTTATATGCAATATTGGTATCTCTTACTTGGTATAAATGTGACTTTATTGTAATGGCAGCACTGATTTGTACACCAGCATGCCACGGGCACATGTGGTCACTTTAAGAATAGTTTCACTGAGATCCTTGACCGATTGACCCTCAAAACATAGGTCTAGACACCTATTTGTTCATTTAAGTGCAATATTGGCTGAGATATAGTGAAAATCGATTGTTTCATAACTCATTTGCATAACAATGGTAGATTGGACACTTTGCCAACTTTTTAACATGGCTTATTCAAGAAATATTCCATAATGTGGAGTCAGTTCAAACTCAGTTATTCAATCATTAATTCCAAATGTATAGCTGAAACTGACTGAATATACAATTTTCACCGATTTGAGGTATAGTTCAGAATTTTGGCGACAGAAAGAGTAATTTACAAGATAGAAAGGTTATCTTGGGCTCAAATTGAAGCTTAGGGATATGGGAAGTTTTCTATATACAAGTGAGGCAGTGATACTCACCATAATGTGTTGGAAAATAACCATCTTTGTTGTTATTAGTCAAGCGGACACCATATTTTTGTGTGTTTCTGAGGATGATGTGGGTCATATTTAAGAATATAATGGTAGCAACCAACCAAATCCTGTTCTGCTACTTACCCCTATGTGTCAAGATACTCCATGACCAATTTCAGACCACCATGTCTATTTATGTAATTTTAGTGAATTAATATTTGCCTTTACACAATTTCGCCAGAGACATATACCTACAAGGGGGTTTTGAGGTAGGTGGGACATTTTGACAACTTTTTATCATAACTCATCATTTTCAGCACATTTTTTCCAATAAGAAAACACTGATTAGAAGTATAATTCCGGGGGGTGCATGATACCCCCTTCCAGTGACTAGACTATATAGCCCATCGCCATGGTCATAAATGATGGAAAACAAGGATTTGAAAAAAAGACGAAAATGACTCCGAGACGATGGGCTATAGCCCATGGTCTCTGAGTGATTTTCGTCTTTTTTTCAAATCCTCAAAAATGATGGAAAACGGCATGCTATAGTATGCCGTTCGAGACCATGGGCTATAGCCCATCGCCATGGTCATAAATGATGAAAAACGAGGATTTGAAAAAAAGACGAAAATGACTCCGAGACGATGGGCTATAGCCCATGGTCTCTGAGTGATTTTCGTCTTTTTTTCAAATCCTCAAAAATGATGGAAAACGGCATGCTATAGTATGCCGTTCGAGACCATGGGCTATAGCCCATCGCCATGGTCATAAATGATGAAAAACGAGGATTTGAAAAAAAGACGAAAATGACTCCGAGACGATGGGCTATAGCCCATGGTCTCGGAGTGATTTTCGTCTTTTTTTCAAATCCTCAAAAATGATGCAAAACGGCATGCTATAGTATGCCGTTCGAGACCATGGGCTATAGCCCATCGCCATGGTCATAAATGATGAAAAACGAGGATTTGAAAAAAAGACGAAAATGACTCCGAGACGATGGGCTATAGCCCATGGTCTCGGAGTGATTATCGTCTTTTTTTCAAATCCTCAAAAATTATGTAAAACGTCATGCTATAGTATGCCGTTAGAGACCATGGGCTATAGCCCATCGCCATGGTCATAAATGATGGAAAACAAGGATTTAAGAAAAGACGAAAATGACTCCGAGACGATGGGCTATAGCCCATGGTCTCGGAGTGATTTTCGTCTTTTTTTCAAATCCTCAAAAATGATGCAAAACGGCATGCTATAGTATGCCGTTCGAGACCATGGGCTATAGCCCATCGCCATGGTCATAAATGATGAAAAACGAGGATTTGAAAAAAAGACGAAAATGACTCCGAGACGATGGGCTATAGCCCATGGTCTCGGAGTGATTATCGTCTTTTTTTCAAATCCTCAAAAATTATGTAAAACGTCATGCTATAGTATGCCGTTAGAGACCATGGGCTATAGCCCATCGCCATGGTCATAAATGATGGAAAACAAGGATTTGAAAAAAAGACGAAAATGACTCCGAGACGATGGGCTATAGCCCATGGTCTCTGAGTGATTTTCGTCTTTTTTTCAAATCCTCAAAAATGATGGAAAACGGCATGCTATAGTATGCCGTTCGAGACCATGGGCTATAGCCCATCGCCATGGTCATAAATGATGAAAAACGAGGATTTGAAAAAAAGACGAAAATGACTCCGAGACGATGGGCTATAGCCCATGGTCTCGGAGTGATTTTCGTCTTTTTTTCAAATCCTCAAAAATGATGCAAAACGGCATGCTATAGTATGCCGTTCGAGACCATGGGCTATAGCCCATCGCCATGGTCATAAATGATGAAAAACGAGGATTTGAAAAAAAGACGAAAATGACTCCGAGACGATGGGCTATAGCCCATGGTCTCGGAGTGATTATCGTCTTTTTTTCAAATCCTCAAAAATTATGTAAAACGTCATGCTATAGTATGCCGTTAGAGACCATGGGCTATAGCCCATCGCCATGGTCATAAATGATGGAAAACAAGGATTTAAGAAAAGACGAAAATGACTCCGAGACGATGGGCTATAGCCCATGGTCTCGGAGTGATTTTCGTCTTTTTTTCAAATCCTCAAAAATGATGCAAAACGGCATGCTATAGTATGCCGTTCGAGACCATGGGCTATAGCCCATCGCCATGGTCATAAATGATGAAAAACGAGGATTTGAAAAAAAGACGAAAATGACTCCGAGACGATGGGCTATAGCCCATGGTCTCGGAGTGATTATCGTCTTTTTTTCAAATCCTCAAAAATTATGTAAAACGTCATGCTATAGTATGCCGTTAGAGACCATGGGCTATAGCCCATCGCCATGGTCATAAATGATGGAAAACAAGGATTTGAAAAAAAGACGAAAATGACTCCGAGACGATGGGCTATAGCCCATGGTCTCTGAGTGATTTTCGTCTTTTTTTCAAATCCTCAAAAATGATGGAAAACGGCATGCTATAGTATGCCGTTCGAGACCATGGGCTATAGCCCATCGCCATGGTCATAAATGATGAAAAACGAGGATTTGAAAAAAAGACGAAAATGACTCCGAGACGATGGGCTATAGCCCATGGTCTCTGAGTGATTTTCGTCTTTTTTTCAAATCCTCAAAAATGATGGAAAACGGCATGCTATAGTATGCCGTTCGAGACCATGGGCTATAGCCCATCGCCATGGTCATAAATTATGAAAAACGAGGATTTGAAAAAAAGACGAAAATGACTCCGAGACGATGGGCTATAGCCCAGGTCTCGGAGTGATTTTCGTCTTTTTTTCAAATCCTCAAAAATTATGTAAAACGGCAGGCTATAGTATGCCGTTTGAGACCATGGGCTATAGCCCATCGCCATGGTCATAAATGATTAAAAACAAGTATTTGAAAAAAAGACGAAAATGACTCCGAGACGATGGGCTATAGCCCATGGTCTCGGAGTGATTTTCGTCTTTTTTTCAAATCCTCAAAAATGATGGAAAACGGCATGCTATAGTATGCCGTTCGAGACCATGGGCTATAGCCCATCGCCATGGTCATGAATGATGAAAAACGAGGATTTGAAAAAAAGACGAAAATGACTCCGAGACGATGGGCTATAGCCCATGGTCTCGGAGTGATTTTCGTCTTTTTTTTCAAATCCTCAAAAATGATGCAAAACGGCATGCTATAGTATGCCGTTCGAGACCATGGGCTATAGCCCATCGCCATGGTCATAAATGATGAAAAACGAGGATTTGAAAAAAAGACGAAAATGACTCCGAGACGATGGGCTATAGCCCATGGTCTCGGAGTGATTATCGTCTTTTTTTCGAATCCTCAAAAATTATGTAAAACGTCATGCTATAGTATGCCGTTAGAGACCATGGGCTATAGCCCATCGCCATGGTCATAAATGATGGAAAACAAGGATTTGAAAAAAAGACGAAAATGACTCCGAGACGATGGGCTATAGCCCATGGTCTCTGAGTGATTTTCGTCTTTTTTTCAAATCCTCAAAAATGATGGAAAACGGCATGCTATAGTATGCCGTTCGAGACCATGGGCTATAGCCCATCGCCATGGTCATAAATGATGAAAGACGAGGATTTGAAAAAAAGACGAAAATGACTCCGAGACGATGGGCTATAGCCCATGGTCTCGGAGTGATTTTCGTCTTTTTTTCAAATCCTCAAAAATGATGCAAAACGGCATGCTATAGTATGCCGTTCGAGACCATGGGCTATAGCCCATCGCCATGGTCATAAATGATGAAAAACGAGGATTTGAAAAAAAGACGAAAATGACTCCGAGACGATGGGCTATAGCCCATGGTCTCGGAGTGATTATCGTCTTTTTTTCGAATCCTCAAAAATTATGTAAAACGTCATGCTATAGTATGCCGTTAGAGACCATGGGCTATAGCCCATCGCCATGGTCATAAATGATGGAAAACAAGGATTTAAGAAAAGACGAAAATGACTCCGAGACGATGGGCTATAGCCCATGGTCTCGGAGTGATTTTCGTCTTTTTTTCAAATCCTCAAAAATGATGCAAAACGGCATGCTATAGTATGCCGTTCGAGACCATGGGCTATAGCCCATCGCCATGGTCATAAATGATGAAAAACGAGGATTTGAAAAAAAGACGAAAATGACTCCGAGACGATGGGCTATAGCCCATGGTCTCGGAGTGATTTTCGTCTTTTTTTCAAATCCTCAAAAATGATGCAAAACGGCATGCTATAGTATGCCGTTCGAGACCATGGGCTATAGCCCATCGCCATGGTCATAAATGATGAAAAACGAGGATTTGAAAAAAAGACGAAAATGACTCCGAGACGATGGGCTATAGCCCATGGTCTCGGAGTGATTATCGTCTTTTTTTCAAATCCTCAAAAATTATGTAAAACGTCATGCTATAGTATGCCGTTAGAGACCATGGGCTATAGCCCATCGCCATGGTCATAAATGATGGAAAACAAGGATTTGAAAAAAAGACGAAAATGACTCCGAGACGATGGGCTATAGCCCATGGTCTCTGAGTGATTTTCGTCTTTTTTTCAAATCCTCAAAAATGATGGAAAACGGCATGCTATAGTATGCCGTTCGAGACCATGGGCTATAGCCCATCGCCATGGTCATAAATGATGAAAAACGAGGATTTGAAAAAAAGACGAAAATGACTCCGAGACGATGGGCTATAGCCCATGGTCTCTGAGTGATTTTCGTCTTTTTTTCAAATCCTCAAAAATGATGGAAAACGGCATGCTATAGTATGCCGTTCGAGACCATGGGCTATAGCCCATCGCCATGGTCATAAATTATGAAAAACGAGGATTTGAAAAAAAGACGAAAATGACTCCGAGACGATGGGCTATAGCCCAGGTCTCGGAGTGATTTTCGTCTTTTTTTCAAATCCTCAAAAATTATGTAAAACGGCAGGCTATAGTATGCCGTTTGAGACCATGGGCTATAGCCCATCGCCATGGTCATAAATGATTAAAAACAAGTATTTGAAAAAAAGACGAAAATGAGTCCGAGACGATGGGCTATAGCCCATGGTCTCGGAGTGATTTTCGTCTTTTTTTCAAATCCTCAAAAATGATGGAAAACGGCATGCTATAGTATGCCGTTCGAGACCATGGGCTATAGCCCATCGCCATGGTCATGAATGATGAAAAACGAGGATTTGAAAAAAAGACGAAAATGACTCCGAGACGATGGGCTATAGCCCATGGTCTCGGAGTGATTTTCGTCTTTTTTTTCAAATCCTCAAAAATGATGCAAAACGGCATGCTATAGTATGCCGTTCGAGACCATGGGCTATAGCCCATCGCCATGGTCATAAATGATGAAAAACGAGGATTTGAAAAAAAGACGAAAATGACTCCGAGACGATGGGCTATAGCCCATGGTCTCGGAGTGATTATCGTCTTTTTTTCGAATCCTCAAAAATTATGTAAAACGTCATGCTATAGTATGCCGTTAGAGACCATGGGCTATAGCCCATCGCCATGGTCATAAATGATGGAAAACAAGGATTTGAAAAAAAGACGAAAATGACTCCGAGACGATGGGCTATAGCCCATGGTCTCTGAGTGATTTTCGTCTTTTTTTCAAATCCTCAAAAATGATGGAAAACGGCATGCTATAGTATGCCGTTCGAGACCATGGGCTATAGCCCATCGCCATGGTCATAAATGATGAAAGACGAGGATTTGAAAAAAAGACGAAAATGACTCCGAGACGATGGGCTATAGCCCATGGTCTCGGAGTGATTTTCGTCTTTTTTTCAAATCCTCAAAAATGATGCAAAACGGCATGCTATAGTATGCCGTTCGAGACCATGGGCTATAGCCCATCGCCATGGTCATAAATGATGAAAAACGAGGATTTGAAAAAAAGACGAAAATGACTCCGAGACGATGGGCTATAGCCCATGGTCTCGGAGTGATTATCGTCTTTTTTTCGAATCCTCAAAAATTATGTAAAACGTCATGCTATAGTATGCCGTTAGAGACCATGGGCTATAGCCCATCGCCATGGTCATAAATGATGGAAAACAAGGATTTAAGAAAAGACGAAAATGACTCCGAGACGATGGGCTATAGCCCATGGTCTCGGAGTGATTTTCGTCTTTTTTTCAAATCCTCAAAAATGATGCAAAACGGCATGCTATAGTATGCCGTTCGAGACCATGGGCTATAGCCCATCGCCATGGTCATAAATGATGAAAAACGAGGATTTGAAAAAAAGACGAAAATGACTCCGAGACGATGGGCTATAGCCCATGGTCTCGGAGTGATTATCGTCTTTTTTTCAAATCCTCAAAAATTATGTAAAACGTCATGCTATAGTATGCCGTTAGAGACCATGGGCTATAGCCCATCGCCATGGTCATAAATGATGGAAAACAAGGATTTGAAAAAAAGACGAAAATGACTCCGAGACGATGGGCTATAGCCCATGGTCTCTGAGTGATTTTCGTCTTTTTTTCAAATCCTCAAAAATGATGGAAAACGGCATGCTATAGTATGCCGTTCGAGACCATGGGCTATAGCCCATCGCCATGGTCATAAATGATGAAAAACGAGGATTTGAAAAAAAGACGAAAATGACTCCGAGACGATGGGCTATAGCCCATGGTCTCTGAGTGATTTTCGTCTTTTTTTCAAATCCTCAAAAATGATGGAAAACGGCATGCTATAGTATGCCGTTCGAGACCATGGGCTATAGCCCATCGCCATGGTCATAAATTATGAAAAACGAGGATTTGAAAAAAAGACGAAAATGACTCCGAGACGATGGGCTATAGCCCAGGTCTCGGAGTGATTTTCGTCTTTTTTTCAAATCCTCAAAAATGATGTAAAACGGCAGGCTATAGTATGCCGTTTGAGACCATGGGCTATAGCCCATCGCCATGGTCATAAATGATTAAAAACAAGTATTTGAAAAAAAGACGAAAATGAGTCCGAGACGATGGGCTATAGCCCATGGTCTCGGAGTGATTTTCGTCTTTTTTTCAAATCCTCAAAAATGATGGAAAACGGCATGCTATAGTATGCCGTTCGAGACCATGGGCTATAGCCCATCGCCATGGTCATGAATGATGAAAAACGAGGATTTGAAAAAAAGACGAAAATGACTCCGAGACGATGGGCTATAGCCCATGGTCTCGGAGTGATTTTCGTCTTTTTTTTCAAATCCTCAAAAATGATGCAAAACGGCATGCTATAGTATGCCGTTCGAGACCATGGGCTATAGCCCATCGCCATGGTCATAAATGATGAAAAACGAGGATTTGAAAAAAAGACGAAAATGACTCCGAGACGATGGGCTATAGCCCATGGTCTCGGAGTGATTATCGTCTTTTTTTCGAATCCTCAAAAATTATGTAAAACGTCATGCTATAGTATGCCGTTAGAGACCATGGGCTATAGCCCATCGCCATGGTCATAAATGATGGAAAACAAGGATTTGAAAAAAAGACGAAAATGACTCCGAGACGATGGGCTATAGCCCATGGTCTCTGAGTGATTTTCGTCTTTTTTTCAAATCCTCAAAAATGATGGAAAACGGCATGCTATAGTATGCCGTTCGAGACCATGGGCTATAGCCCATCGCCATGGTCATAAATGATGAAAAACGAGGATTTGAAAAAAAGACGAAAATGACTCCGAGACGATGGGCTATAGCCCATGGTCTCTGAGTGATTTTCGTCTTTTTTTCAAATCCTCAAAAATGATGGAAAACGGCATTCTATAGTATGCCGTTCGAGACCATGGGCTATAGCCCATCGCCATGGTCATAAATGATGAAAAACGAGGATTTGAAAAAAAGACGAAAATGACTCCGAGACGATGGGCTATAGCCCATGGTCTCGGAGTGATTATCGTCTTTTTTTCAAATCCTCAAAAATTATGTAAAACGTCATGCTATAGTATGCCGTTAGAGACCATGGGCTATAGCCCATCGCCATGGTCATAAATGATGGAAAACAAGGATTTGAAAAAAAGACGAAAATGACTCCGAGACGATGGGCTATAGCCCATGGTCTCTGAGTGATTTTCGTCTTTTTTTCAAATCCTCAAAAATGATGGAAAACGGCATGCTATATGCCGTTCGAGACCATGGGCTATAGCCCATCGCCATGGTCAAAAATGATGAAAAACGAGGATTTGAAAAAAAGACGAAAATGACTATAGCCCATGGTCTCTGAGTGATTTTCGTCTTTTTTTCAAATCCTCAAAAATTATGGAAAACGGCATGCTATAGTATGCCGTTCGAGACCATGGGCTATAGCCCATCGCCATGGTCATAAATGATGAAAAACGAGTATTTGAAAAAAAGACGAAAATGACTCCGAGACGATGGGCTATAGCCCATGGTCTCGGAGTGATTATCGCCTTTTCGAGACCATGGGCTATAGCCCATCGCCATGGTCATATGATGAAAAACAAGGATTTGAAAAAAAGACGAAAATGACTCCGAGACGATGGGCTATAGCCCATGGTCTCGGAGTGATTTTCGTCTTTTTTTCAAATCCTCAAAAATGATGGAAAACGGCATGCTATAGTATGCCGTTCGAGACCATGGGCTATAGCCCATCGCCATGGTCATAAATGATGAAAAACGAGGATTTGAAAAAAAGACGAAAATGACTCCGAGACGATGGGCTATAGCCCATGGTCTCGGAGTGATTATCGTCTTTTTTTCAAATCCTCAAAAATTATGTAAAACGTCATGCTATAGTATGCCGTTAGAGACCATGGGCTATAGCCCATCGCCATGGTCATAAATGATGGAAAACAAGGATTTGAAAAAAAGACGAAAATGACTCCGAGACGATGGGCTATAGCCCATGGTCTCGGAGTGATTATCGTCTTTTTTTCAAATCCTCAAAAATTATGTAAAACGTCATGCTATAGTATGCCGTTAGAGACCATGGGCTATAGCCCATCGCCATGGTCATAAATGATGGAAAACAAGGATTTGAAAAAAAGACGAAAATGACTCCGAGACGATGGGCTATAGCCCATGGTCTCTGAGTGATTTTCGTCTTTTTTTCAAATCCTCAAAAATGATGGAAAACGGCATGCTATAGTATGCCGTTCGAGACCATGGGCTATAGCCCATCGCCATGGTCATAAATGATGAAAAACGAGGATTTGAAAAAAAGACGAAAATGACTCCGAGACGATGGGCTATAGCCCATGGTCTCGGAGTGATTATCGTCTTTTTTTCAAATCCTCAAAAATGATGGAAAACGGCATGCTATAGTATGCCGTTCGAGACCATGGGCTATAGCCCATCGCCATGGTCATGAATGATGAAAAACGAGGATTTGAAAAAAAGACGAAAATGACTCCGAGACGATGGGCTATAGCCCATGGTCTCGGAGTGATTATCATCTTTTCGAGACCATGGGCTATAGCCCATCGCCATGGTCATAAATGATGAAAAACAAGGATTTGAAAAAAAGTCGAAAATGACTCCGAGACGATGGGCTATAGCCCATGGTCTCGGAGTGATTTTCGTCTTTTTTTCAAATCCTCAAAAATGATGCAAAACGGCATGCTATAGTATGCCGTTCGAGACCATGGGCTATAGCCCATCGCCATGGTCATAAATGATGAAAAACGAGGATTTGAAAAAAAGACGAAAATGACTCCGAGACGATGGGCTATAGCCCATGGTCTCGGAGTGATTATCGTCTTTTTTTCAAATCCTCAAAAATTATGTAAAACGTCATGCTATAGTATGCCGTTAGAGACCATGGGCTATAGCCCATCGCCATGGTCATAAATGATGGAAAACAAGGATTTAAGAAAAGACGAAAATGACTCCGAGACGATGGGCTATAGCCCATGGTCTCGGAGTGATTTTCGTCTTTTTTTCAAATCCTCAAAAATGATGCAAAACGGCATGCTATAGTATGCCGTTCGAGACCATGGGCTATAGCCCATCGCCATGGTCATAAATGATGAAAAACGAGGATTTGAAAAAAAGACGAAAATGACTCCGAGACGATGGGCTATAGCCCATGGTCTCGGAGTGATTATCGTCTTTTTTTCAAATCCTCAAAAATTATGTAAAACGTCATGCTATAGTATGCCGTTAGAGACCATGGGCTATAGCCCATCGCCATGGTCATAAATGATGGAAAACAAGGATTTGAAAAAAAGACGAAAATGACTCCGAGACGATGGGCTATAGCCCATGGTCTCTGAGTGATTTTCGTCTTTTTTTCAAATCCTCAAAAATGATGGAAAACGGCATGCTATAGTATGCCGTTCGAGACCATGGGCTATAGCCCATCGCCATGGTCATAAATGATGAAAAACGAGGATTTGAAAAAAAGACGAAAATGACTCCGAGACGATGGGCTATAGCCCAGGTCTCGGAGTGATTTTCGTCTTTTTTTCAAATCCTCAAAAATGATGTAAAACGGCAGGCTATAGTATGCCGTTTGAGACCATGGGCTATAGCCCATCGCCATGGTCATAAATGATGAAAAACAAGTATTTGAAAAAAAGACGAAAATGAGTCCGAGACGATGGGCTATAGCCCATGGTCTCGGAGTGATTTTCGTCTTTTTTTCAAATCCTCAAAAATGATGGAAAACGGCATGCTATAGTATGTCGTTCGAGACCATGGGCTATAGCCCATCGCCATGGTCATGAATGATGAAAAACGAGGATTTGAAAAAAAGACGAAAATGACTCCGAGACGATGGGCTATAGCCCATGGTCTCGGAGTGATTTTCGTCTTTTTTTTCAAATCCTCAAAAATGATGCAAAACGGCATGCTATAGTATGCCGTTCGAGACCATGGGCTATAGCCCATCGCCATGGTCATAAATGATGAAAAACGAGGATTTGAAAAAAAGACGAAAATGACTCCGAGACGATGGGCTATAGCCCATGGTCTCGGAGTGATTATCGTCTTTTTTTCGAATCCTCAAAAATTATGTAAAACGTCATGCTATAGTATGCCGTTAGAGACCATGGGCTATAGCCCATCGCCATGGTCATAAATGATGGAAAACAAGGATTTGAAAAAAAGACGAAAATGACTCCGAGACGATGGGCTATAGCCCATGGTCTCTGAGTGATTTTCGTCTTTTTTTCAAATCCTCAAAAATGATGGAAAACGGCATGCTATAGTATGCCGTTCGAGACCATGGGCTATAGCCCATCGCCATGGTCATAAATGATGAAAAACGAGGATTTGAAAAAAAGACGAAAATGACTCCGAGACGATGGGCTATAGCCCATGGTCTCTGAGTGATTTTCGTCTTTTTTTCAAATCCTCAAAAATGATGGAAAACGGCATGCTATAGTATGCCGTTTGAGACCATGGGCTATAGCCCATCGCCATGGTCATAAATGATGAAAAACGAGGATTTGAAAAAAAGACGAAAATGACTCCGAGACGATGGGCTATAGCCCATGGTCTCGGAGTGATTTTCGTCTTTTTTTCAAATCCTCAAAAATGATGCAAAACGGCATGCTATAGTATGCCGTTCGAGACCATGGGCTATAGCCCATCGCCATGGTCATAAATGATGAAAAACGAGGATTTGAAAAAAAGACGAAAATGACTCCGAGACGATGGGCTATAGCCCATGGTCTCGGAGTGATTATCGTCTTTTTTTCAAATCCTCAAAAATTATGTAAAACGTCATGCTATAGTATGCCGTTAGAGACCATGGGCTATAGCCCATCGCCATGGTCATAAATGATGGAAAACAAGGATTTAAGAAAAGACGAAAATGACTCCGAGACGATGGGCTATAGCCCATGGTCTCGGAGTGATTTTCGTCTTTTTTTCAAATCCTCAAAAATGATGCAAAACGGCATGCTATAGTATGCCGTTCGAGACCATGGGCTATAGCCCATCGCCATGGTCATAAATGATGAAAAACGAGGATTTGAAAAAAAGACGAAAATGACTCCGAGACGATGGGCTATAGCCCATGGTCTCGGAGTGATTATCGTCTTTTTTTCAAATCCTCAAAAATTATGTAAAACGTCATGCTATAGTATGCCGTTAGAGACCATGGGCTATAGCCCATCGCCATGGTCATAAATGATGGAAAACAAGGATTTGAAAAAAAGACGAAAATGACTCCGAGACGATGGGCTATAGCCCATGGTCTCTGAGTGATTTTCGTCTTTTTTTCAAATCCTCAAAAATGATGGAAAACGGCATGCTATAGTATGCCGTTCGAGACCATGGGCTATAGCCCATCGCCATGGTCATAAATGATGAAAAACGAGGATTTGAAAAAAAGACGAAAATGACTCCGAGACGATGGGCTATAGCCCATGGTCTCGGAGTGATTTTCGTCTTTTTTTCAAATCCTCAAAAATGATGCAAAACGGCATGCTATAGTATGCCGTTCGAGACCATGGGCTATAGCCCATCGCCATGGTCATAAATGATGAAAAACGAGGATTTGAAAAAAAGACGAAAATGACTCCGAGACGATGGGCTATAGCCCATGGTCTCGGAGTGATTATCGTCTTTTTTTCAAATCCTCAAAAATTATGTAAAACGTCATGCTATAGTATGCCGTTAGAGACCATGGGCTATAGCCCATCGCCATGGTCATAAATGATGGAAAACAAGGATTTAAGAAAAGACGAAAATGACTCCGAGACGATGGGCTATAGCCCATGGTCTCGGAGTGATTTTCGTCTTTTTTTCAAATCCTCAAAAATGATGCAAAACGGCATGCTATAGTATGCCGTTCGAGACCATGGGCTATAGCCCATCGCCATGGTCATAAATGATGAAAAACGAGGATTTGAAAAAAAGACGAAAATGACTCCGAGACGATGGGCTATAGCCCATGGTCTCGGAGTGATTATCGTCTTTTTTTCAAATCCTCAAAAATTATGTAAAACGTCATGCTATAGTATGCCGTTAGAGACCATGGGCTATAGCCCATCGCCATGGTCATAAATGATGGAAAACAAGGATTTGAAAAAAAGACGAAAATGACTCCGAGACGATGGGCTATAGCCCATGGTCTCTGAGTGATTTTCGTCTTTTTTTCAAATCCTCAAAAATGATGGAAAACGGCATGCTATAGTATGCCGTTCGAGACCATGGGCTATAGCCCATCGCCATGGTCATAAATGATGAAAAACGAGGATTTGAAAAAAAGACGAAAATGACTCCGAGACGATGGGCTATAGCCCATGGTCTCTGAGTGATTTTCGTCTTTTTTTCAAATCCTCAAAAATGATGGAAAACGGCATGCTATAGTATGCCGTTCGAGACCATGGGCTATAGCCCATCGCCATGGTCATAAATTATGAAAAACGAGGATTTGAAAAAAAGACGAAAATGACTCCGAGACGATGGGCTATAGCCCAGGTCTCGGAGTGATTTTCGTCTTTTTTTCAAATCCTCAAAAATGATGTAAAACGGCAGGCTATAGTATGCCGTTTGAGACCATGGGCTATAGCCCATCGCCATGGTCATAAATGATTAAAAACAAGTATTTGAAAAAAAGACGAAAATGAGTCCGAGACGATGGGCTATAGCCCATGGTCTCGGAGTGATTTTCGTCTTTTTTTTCAAATCCTCAAAAATGATGCAAAACGGCATGCTATAGTATGCCGTTCGAGACCATGGGCTATAGCCCATCGCCATGGTCATAAATGATGAAAAACGAGGATTTGAAAAAAAGACGAAAATGACTCCGAGACGATGGGCTATAGCCCATGGTCTCGGAGTGATTATCGTCTTTTTTTCGAATCCTCAAAAATTATGTAAAACGTCATGCTATAGTATGCCGTTAGAGACCATGGGCTATAGCCCATCGCCATGGTCATAAATGATGGAAAACAAGGATTTGAAAAAAAGACGAAAATGACTCCGAGACGATGGGCTATAGCCCATGGTCTCTGAGTGATTTTCGTCTTTTTTTCAAATCCTCAAAAATGATGGAAAACGGCATGCTATAGTATGCCGTTCGAGACCATGGGCTATAGCCCATCGCCATGGTCATAAATGATGAAAGACGAGGATTTGAAAAAAAGACGAAAATGACTCCGAGACGATGGGCTATAGCCCATGGTCTCGGAGTGATTATCGTCTTTTTTTCAAATCCTCAAAAATTATGTAAAACGTCATGCTATAGTATGCCGTTAGAGACCATGGGCTATAGCCCATCGCCATGGTCATAAATGATGGAAAACAAGGATTTAAGAAAAGACGAAAATGACTCCGAGACGATGGGCTATAGCCCATGGTCTCGGAGTGATTTTCGTCTTTTTTTCAAATCCTCAAAAATGATGCAAAACGGCATGCTATAGTATGCCGTTCGAGACCATGGGCTATAGCCCATCGCCATGGTCATAAATGATGAAAAACGAGGATTTGAAAAAAAGACGAAAATGACTCCGAGACGATGGGCTATAGCCCATGGTCTCGGAGTGATTATCGTCTTTTTTTCAAATCCTCAAAAATTATGTAAAACGTCATGCTATAGTATGCCGTTAGAGACCATGGGCTATAGCCCATCGCCATGGTCATAAATGATGGAAAACAAGGATTTGAAAAAAAGACGAAAATGACTCCGAGACGATGGGCTATAGCCCATGGTCTCTGAGTGATTTTCGTCTTTTTTTCAAATCCTCAAAAATGATGGAAAACGGCATGCTATAGTATGCCGTTCGAGACCATGGGCTATAGCCCATCGCCATGGTCATAAATGATGAAAAACGAGGATTTGAAAAAAAGACGAAAATGACTCCGAGACGATGGGCTATAGCCCATGGTCTCTGAGTGATTTTCGTCTTTTTTTCAAATCCTCAAAAATGATGGAAAACGGCATGCTATAGTATGCCGTTCGAGACCATGGGCTATAGCCCATCGCCATGGTCATAAATTATGAAAAACGAGGATTTGAAAAAAAGACGAAAATGACTCCGAGACGATGGGCTATAGCCCAGGTCTCGGAGTGATTTTCGTCTTTTTTTCAAATCCTCAAAAATGATGTAAAACGGCAGGCTATAGTATGCCGTTTGAGACCATGGGCTATAGCCCATCGCCATGGTCATAAATGATTAAAAACAAGTATTTGAAAAAAAGACGAAAATGAGTCCGAGACGATGGGCTATAGCCCATGGTCTCGGAGTGATTTTCGTCTTTTTTTTCAAATCCTCAAAAATGATGCAAAACGGCATGCTATAGTATGCCGTTCGAGACCATGGGCTATAGCCCATCGCCATGGTCATAAATGATGAAAAACGAGGATTTGAAAAAAAGACGAAAATGACTCCGAGACGATGGGCTATAGCCCATGGTCTCGGAGTGATTATCGTCTTTTTTTCGAATCCTCAAAAATTATGTAAAACGTCATGCTATAGTATGCCGTTAGAGACCATGGGCTATAGCCCATCGCCATGGTCATAAATGATGGAAAACAAGGATTTGAAAAAAAGACGAAAATGACTCCGAGACGATGGGCTATAGCCCATGGTCTCTGAGTGATTTTCGTCTTTTTTTCAAATCCTCAAAAATGATGGAAAACGGCATGCTATAGTATGCCGTTCGAGACCATGGGCTATAGCCCATCGCCATGGTCATAAATGATGAAAGACGAGGATTTGAAAAAAAGACGAAAATGACTCCGAGACGATGGGCTATAGCCCATGGTCTCGGAGTGATTTTCGTCTTTTTTTCAAATCCTCAAAAATGATGCAAAACGGCATGCTATAGTATGCCGTTCGAGACCATGGGCTATAGCCCATCGCCATGGTCATAAATGATGAAAAACGAGGATTTGAAAAAAAGACGAAAATGACTCCGAGACGATGGGCTATAGCCCATGGTCTCGGAGTGATTATCGTCTTTTTTTCAAATCCTCAAAAATTATGTAAAACGTCATGCTATAGTATGCCGTTAGAGACCATGGGCTATAGCCCATCGCCATGGTCATAAATGATGGAAAACAAGGATTTAAGAAAAGACGAAAATGACTCCGAGACGATGGGCTATAGCCCATGGTCTCGGAGTGATTTTCGTCTTTTTTTCAAATCCTCAAAAATGATGCAAAACGGCATGCTATAGTATGCCGTTCGAGACCATGGGCTATAGCCCATCGCCATGGTCATAAATGATGAAAAACGAGGATTTGAAAAAAAGACGAAAATGACTCCGAGACGATGGGCTATAGCCCATGGTCTCGGAGTGATTATCGTCTTTTTTTCAAATCCTCAAAAATTATGTAAAACGTCATGCTATAGTATGCCGTTAGAGACCATGGGCTATAGCCCATCGCCATGGTCATAAATGATGGAAAACAAGGATTTGAAAAAAAGACGAAAATGACTCCGAGACGATGGGCTATAGCCCATGGTCTCTGAGTGATTTTCGTCTTTTTTTCAAATCCTCAAAAATGATGGAAAACGGCATGCTATAGTATGCCGTTCGAGACCATGGGCTATAGCCCATCGCCATGGTCATAAATGATGAAAAACGAGGATTTGAAAAAAAGACGAAAATGACTCCGAGACGATGGGCTATAGCCCATGGTCTCTGAGTGATTTTCGTCTTTTTTTCAAATCCTCAAAAATGATGGAAAACGGCATGCTATAGTATGCCGTTCGAGACCATGGGCTATAGCCCATCGCCATGGTCATAAATTATGAAAAACGAGGATTTGAAAAAAAGACGAAAATGACTCCGAGACGATGGGCTATAGCCCAGGTCTCGGAGTGATTTTCGTCTTTTTTTCAAATCCTCAAAAATGATGTAAAACGGCAGGCTATAGTATGCCGTTTGAGACCATGGGCTATAGCCCATCGCCATGGTCATAAATGATTAAAAACAAGTATTTGAAAAAAAGACGAAAATGAGTCCGAGACGATGGGCTATAGCCCATGGTCTCGGAGTGATTTTCGTCTTTTTTTCAAATCCTCAAAAATGATGGAAAACGGCATGCTATAGTATGCCGTTCGAGACCATGGGCTATAGCCCATCGCCATGGTCATGAATGATGAAAAACGAGGATTTGAAAAAAAGACGAAAATGACTCCGAGACGATGGGCTATAGCCCATGGTCTCGGAGTGATTTTCGTCTTTTTTTTCAAATCCTCAAAAATGATGCAAAACGGCATGCTATAGTATGCCGTTCGAGACCATGGGCTATAGCCCATCGCCATGGTCATAAATGATGAAAAACGAGGATTTGAAAAAAAGACGAAAATGACTCCGAGACGATGGGCTATAGCCCATGGTCTCGGAGTGATTATCGTCTTTTTTTCAAATCCTCAAAAATTATGTAAAACGTCATGCTATAGTATGCCGTTAGAGACCATGGGCTATAGCCCATCGCCATGGTCATAAATGATGGAAAACAAGGATTTAAGAAAAGACGAAAATGACTCCGAGACGATGGGCTATAGCCCATGGTCTCGGAGTGATTTTCGTCTTTTTTTCAAATCCTCAAAAATGATGGAAAACGGCATGCTATAGTATGCCGTTCGAGACCATGGGCTATAGCCCATCGCCATGGTCATAAATGATGAAAAACGAGGATTTGAAAAAAAGACGAAAATGACTCCGAGACGATGGGCTATAGCCCATGGTCTCGGAGTGATTTTCGTCTTTTTTTCAAATCCTCAAAAATGATGGAAAACGGCATGCTATAGTATGCCGTTCGAGACCATGGGCTATAGCCCATCGCCATGGTCATGAATGATGAAAAACGAGGATTTGAAAAAAAGACGAAAATGACTCCGAGACGATGGGCTATAGCCCATGGTCTCTGAGTGATTTTCGTCTTTTTTTCAAATCCTCAAAAATGATGGAAAACGGCATGCTATAGTATGCCGTTCGAGACCATGGGCTATAGCCCATCGCCATGGTCATAAATGATGAAAAACGAGGATTTGAAAAAAAGACGAAAATGACTCCGAGACGATGGGCTATAGCCCATGGTCTCGGAGTGATTTTCGTCTTTTTTTCAAATCCTCAAAAATGATGGAAAACGGCATGCTATAGTATGCCGTTCGAGACCATGGGCTATAGCCCATCGCCATGGTCATGAATGATGAAAAACGAGGATATGAAAAAAAGACGAAAATGACTCCGAGACGATGGGCTATAGCCCATGGTCTCTGAGTGATTTTCGTCTTTTTTTCAAATCCTCAAAAATGATGGAAAACGGCATGCTATAGTATGCCGTTCGAGACCATGGGCTATAGCCCATCGCCATAATCATAAATGATGAAAAACAAGGATTTGAAAAAAAGACGAAAATGACTCCGAGACGATGGGCTATAGCCCATGGTCTCGGAGTTATTATCGTCTTTTTTTCAAATCCTCAAAAATTATGTAAAACGTCATGCTATAGTATGCCGTTAGAGACCATGGGCTATAGCCCATCGCCATGGTCATAAATGATGGAAAACAAGGATTTGAAAAAAAGTCGAAAATGACTCCGAGATGATGGGCTATAGCCCATGGTCTCGGAGTGATTTTCGTCTTTTTTTCAAATCCTCAAAAATGATGCAAAACGGCATGCTATAGTATGCCGTTCGAGACCATGGGCTATAGCCCATCACCATGGTCATAAATGATGAAAAACGAGGATTTGAAAAAAAGACGAAAATGACTCCGAGACGATGGGCTATAGCCCATGGTCTCGGAGTGATTATCGTCTTTTTTTCAAATCCTCAAAAATTATGTAAAACGTCATGCTATAGTATGCCGTTAGAGACCATGGGCTATAGCCCATCGCCATGGTCATAAATGATGGAAAACAAGGATTTGAAAAAAAGACGAAAATGACTCCGAGACGATGGGCTATAGCCCATGGTCTCTGAGTGATTTTCGTCTTTTTTTTTCAAATCCTCAAAAATGATGGAAAACGGCATGCTATAGTATGCCGTTCGAGACCATGGGCTATAGCCCATCGCCATGGTCAAAAATGATGAAAAACGAGGATTTGAAAAAAAGACGAAAATGACTATAGCCCATGGTCTCTGAGTGATTTTCGTCTTTTTTTCAAATCCTCAAAAATGATGGAAAACGGCATGCTATAGTATGCCGTTCGAGACCATGGGCTATAGCCCATCGCCATGGTCATAAATGATGAAAAACGAGGATTTGAAAAAAAGACGAAAATGACTCCGAGACGATGGGCTATAGCCCATGGTCTCTGAGTGATTTTCGTCTTTTTTTCAAATCCTCAAAAATGATGGAAAACGGCATGCTATAGTATGCCGTTCGAGACCATGGGCTATAGCCCATCGCCATGGTCATAAATGATGAAAAACGAGGATTTGAAAAAAAGACGAAAATGACTCCGAGACGATGGGCTATAGCCCATGGTCTCGGAGTGATTTTCGTCTTTTTTTCAAATCCTCAAAAATGATGGAAAACGGCATGCTATAGTATGCCGTTCGAGACCATGGGCTATAGCCCATCGCCATGGTCATGAATGATGAAAAACGAGGATTTGAAAAAAAGACGAAAATGACTCCGAGACGATGGGCTATAGCCCATGGTCTCTGAGTGATTTTCGTCTTTTTTTCAAATCCTCAAAAATGATGGAAAACGGCATGCTATAGTATGCCGTTCGAGACCATGGGCTATAGCCCATCGCCATGGTCATAAATGATGAAAAACGAGGATTTGAAAAAAAGACGAAAATGACTCCGAGACGATGGGCTATAGCCCATGGTCTCTGAGTGATTTTCGTCTTTTTTTCAAATCCTCAAAAATGATGGAAAACGGCATGCTATAGTATGCCGTTCGAGACCATGGGCTATAGCCCATCGCCATAATCATAAATGATGAAAAACAAGGATTTGAAAAAAAGACGAAAATGACTCCGAGACGATGGGCTATAGCCCATGGTCTCGGAGTTATTATCGTCTTTTTTTCAAATCCTCAAAAATTATGTAAAACGTCATGCTATAGTATGCCGTTAGAGACCATGGGCTATAGCCCATCGCCATGGTCATAAATGATGGAAAACAAGGATTTGAAAAAAAGTCGAAAATGACTCCGAGATGATGGGCTATAGCCCATGGTCTCGGAGTGATTTTCGTCTTTTTTTCAAATCCTCAAAAATGATGCAAAACGGCATGCTATAGTATGCCGTTCGAGACCATGGGCTATAGCCCATCGCCATGGTCATAAATGATGAAAAACGAGGATTTGAAAAAAAGACGAAAATGACTCCGAGACGATGGGCTATAGCCCATGGTCTCGGAGTGATTTTCGTCTTTTTTTCAAATCCTCAAAAATGATGGAAAACGGCATGCTATAGTATGCCGTTCGAGACCATGGGCTATAGCCCATCGCCATGGTCATGAATGATGAAAAACGAGGATTTGAAAAAAAGACGAAAATGACTCCGAGACGATGGGCTATAGCCCATGGTCTCTGAGTGATTTTCGTCTTTTTTTCAAATCCTCAAAAATGATGGAAAACGGCATGCTATAGTATGCCGTTCGAGACCATGGGCTATAGCCCATCGCCATGGTCATGAATGATGAAAAACGAGGATTTGAAAAAAAGACGAAAATGACTCCGAGACGATGGGCTATAGCCCATGGTCTCGGAGTGATTTTCGTCTTTTTTTCAAATCCTCAAAAATGATGGAAAACGGCATGCTATAGTATGCCGTTCGAGACCATGGGCTATAGCCCATCGCCATGGTCATGAATGATGAAAAACGAGGATTTGAAAAAAAGACGAAAATGACTCCGAGACGATGGGCTATAGCCCATGGTCTCTGAGTGATTTTCGTCTTTTTTTCAAATCCTCAAAAATGATGGAAAACGGCATGCTATAGTATGCCGTTCGAGACCATGGGCTATAGCCCATCGCCATGGTCATAAATGATGAAAAACGAGGATTTGAAAAAAAGACGAAAATGACTCCGAGACGATGGGCTATAGCCCATGGTCTCGGAGTGATTTTCGTCTTTTTTTCAAATCCTCAAAAATGATGGAAAACGGCATGCTATAGTATGCCGTTCGAGACCATGGGCTATAGCCCATCGCCATGGTCATGAATGATGAAAAACGAGGATATGAAAAAAAGACGAAAATGACTCCGAGACGATGGGCTATAGCCCATGGTCTCTGAGTGATTTTCGTCTTTTTTTCAAATCCTCAAAAATGATGGAAAACGGCATGCTATAGTATGCCGTTCGAGACCATGGGCTATAGCCCATCGCCATAATCATAAATGATGAAAAACAAGGATTTGAAAAAAAGACGAAAATGACTCCGAGACGATGGGCTATAGCCCATGGTCTCGGAGTTATTATCGTCTTTTTTTCAAATCCTCAAAAATTATGTAAAACGTCATGCTATAGTATGCCGTTAGAGACCATGGGCTATAGCCCATCGCCATGGTCATAAATGATGGAAAACAAGGATTTGAAAAAAAGTCGAAAATGACTCCGAGATGATGGGCTATAGCCCATGGTCTCGGAGTGATTTTCGTCTTTTTTTCAAATCCTCAAAAATGATGCAAAACGGCATGCTATAGTATGCCGTTCGAGACCATGGGCTATAGCCCATCGCCATGGTCATAAATGATGAAAAACGAGGATTTGAAAAAAAGACGAAAATGACTCCGAGACGATGGGCTATAGCCCATGGTCTCGGAGTGATTATCGTCTTTTTTTCAAATCCTCAAAAATTATGTAAAACGTCATGCTATAGTATGCCGTTAGAGACCATGGGCTATAGCCCATCGCCATGGTCATAAATGATGGAAAACAAGGATTTGAAAAAAAGACGAAAATGACTCCGAGACGATGGGCTATAGCCCATGGTCTCTGAGTGATTTTCGTCTTTTTTTCAAATCCTCAAAAATGATGGAAAACGGCATGCTATAGTATGCCGTTCGAGACCATGGGCTATAGCCCATCGCCATGGTCAAAAATGATGAAAAACGAGGATTTGAAAAAAAGACGAAAATGACTATAGCCCATGGTCTCTGAGTGATTTTCGTCTTTTTTTCAAATCCTCAAAAATGATGGAAAACGGCATGCTATAGTATGCCGTTCGAGACCATGGGCTATAGCCCATCGCCATGGTCATAAATGATGAAAAACAAGTATTTGAAAAAAAGACGAAAATGACTCCGAGACGATGGGCTATAGCCCATGGTCTCGGAGTGATTATCGTCTTTTCGAGACCATGGGCTATAGCCCATCGCCATGGTCATAAATGATGAAAAACAAGGATTTGAAAAAAAGACGAAAATGACTCCGAGACGATGGGCTATAGCCCATGGTCTCGGAGTGATTTTCGTCTTTTTTTCAAATCCTCAAAAATGATGGAAAACGGCATGCTATAGTATGCCGTTCGAGACCATGGGCTATAGCCCATCGCCATGGTCATAAATGATGAAAAACGAGGATTTGAAAAAAAGACGAAAATGACTCCGAGACGATGGGCTATAGCCCATGGTCTCGGAGTGATTATCGTCTTTTTTTCAAATCCTCAAAAATGATGGAAAACGGCATGCTATAGTATGCCGTTCGAGACCATGGGCTATAGCCCATCGCCATGGTCATGAATGATGAAAAACGAGGATTTGAAAAAAAGACGAAAATGACTCCGAGACGATGGGCTATAGCCCATGGTCTCGGAGTGATTATCGTCTTTTCGAGACCATGGGCTATAGCCCATCGCCATGGTCATAAATGATGAAAAACAAGGATTTGAAAAAAAGACGAAAATGACTCCGAGACGATAGGCTATAGCCCATGGTCTCGGAGTGATTTTCGTCTTTTTTTCAAATCCTCAAAAATGATGCAAAACGGCATGCTATAGTATGCCGTTCGAGACCATGGGCTATAGCCCATCGCCATGGTCAT
The DNA here is from genome assembly GCF_951216825.1 of Electrona antarctica. Classification (NCBI taxonomy): domain Eukaryota; kingdom Metazoa; phylum Chordata; class Actinopteri; order Myctophiformes; family Myctophidae; genus Electrona; species Electrona antarctica. The sequence continues at coordinate 76,819 of NW_027637509.1, forward strand.
AAATGATGAAAAACGAGGATTTGAAAAAAAGACGAAAATGACTCCGAGACGATGGGCTATAGCCCATGGTCTCGGAGTGATTATCGTCTTTTTTTCAAATCCTCAAAAATTATGTAAAACGTCATGCTATAGTATGCCGTTAGAGACCATGGGCTATAGCCCATCGCCATGGTCATAAATGATGGAAAACAAGGATTTGAAAAAAAGACGAAAATGACTCCGAGACGATGGGCTATAGCCCATGGTCTCTGAGTGATTTTCGTCTTTTTTTCAAATCCTCAAAAATGATGGAAAACGGCATGCTATAGTATGCCGTTCGAGACCATGGGCTATAGCCCATCGCCATGGTCATAAATGATGAAAAACGAGGATTTGAAAAAAAGACGAAAATGACTCCGAGACGATGGGCTATAGCCCATGGTCTCTGAGTGATTTTCGTCTTTTTTTCAAATCCTCAAAAATGATGGAAAACGGCATGCTATAGTATGCCGTTCGAGACCATGGGCTATAGCCCATCGCCATGGTCATAAATTATGAAAAACGAGGATTTGAAAAAAAGACGAAAATGACTCCGAGACGATGGGCTATAGCCCAGGTCTCGGAGTGATTTTCGTCTTTTTTTCAAATCCTCAAAAATGATGTAAAACGGCAGGCTATAGTATGCCGTTTGAGACCATGGGCTATAGCCCATCGCCATGGTCATAAATGATGAAAAACAAGTATTTGAAAAAAAGACGAAAATGAGTCCGAGACGATGGGCTATAGCCCATGGTCTCGGAGTGATTTTCGTCTTTTTTTCAAATCCTCAAAAATGATGGAAAACGGCATGCTATAGTATGCCGTTCGAGACCATGGGCTATAGCCCATCGCCATGGTCATGAATGATGAAAAACGAGGATTTGAAAAAAAGACGAAAATGACTCCGAGACGATGGGCTATAGCCCATGGTCTCGGAGTGATTTTCGTCTTTTTTTTCAAATCCTCAAAAATGATGCAAAACGGCATGCTATAGTATGCCGTTCGAGACCATGGGCTATAGCCCATCGCCATGGTCATAAATGATGAAAAACGAGGATTTGAAAAAAAGACGAAAATGACTCCGAGACGATGGGCTATAGCCCATGGTCTCGGAGTGATTATCGTCTTTTTTTCGAATCCTCAAAAATTATGTAAAACGTCATGCTATAGTATGCCGTTAGAGACCATGGGCTATAGCCCATCGCCATGGTCATAAATGATGGAAAACAAGGATTTGAAAAAAAGACGAAAATGACTCCGAGACGATGGGCTATAGCCCATGGTCTCTGAGTGATTTTCGTCTTTTTTTCAAATCCTCAAAAATGATGGAAAACGGCATGCTATAGTATGCCGTTCGAGACCATGGGCTATAGCCCATCGCCATGGTCATAAATGATGAAAAACGAGGATTTGAAAAAAAGACGAAAATGACTCCGAGACGATGGGCTATAGCCCATGGTCTCTGAGTGATTTTCGTCTTTTTTTCAAATCCTCAAAAATGATGGAAAACGGCATGCTATAGTATGCCGTTCGAGACCATGGGCTATAGCCCATCGCCATGGTCATAAATGATGAAAAACGAGGATTTGAAAAAAAGACGAAAATGACTCCGAGACGATGGGCTATAGCCCATGGTCTCGGAGTGATTTTCGTCTTTTTTTCAAATCCTCAAAAATGATGGAAAACGGCATGCTATAGTATGCCGTTCGAGACCATGGGCTATAGCCCATCGCCATGGGCATGAATGATGAAAAACGAGGATTTGAAAAAAAGACGAAAATGACTCCGAGACGATGGGCTATAGCCCATGGTCTCTGAGTGATTTTCGTCTTTTTTTCAAATCCTCAAAAATGATGGAAAACGGCATGCTATAGTATGCCGTTCGAGACCATGGGCTATAGCCCATCGCCATGGTCATAAATGATGAAAAACGAGGATTTGAAAAATAGACGAAAATGACTCCGAGACGATGGGCTATATATAGCCCATGGTCTCGGAGTGATTTTCGTCTTTTTTTCAAATCCTCAAAAATGATGGAAAACGGCATGCTATAGTATGCCGTTCGAGACCATGGGCTATAGCCCATCGCCATGGTCATGAATGATGAAAAACGAGGATATGAAAAAAAGACGAAAATGACTCCGAGACGATGGGCTATAGCCCATGGTCTCTGAGTGATTTTCGTCTTTTTTTCAAATCCTCAAAAATGATGGAAAACGGCATGCTATAGTATGCCGTTCGAGACCATGGGCTATAGCCCATCGCCATAATCATAAATGATGAAAAACAAGGATTTGAAAAAAAGACGAAAATGACTCCGAGACGATGGGCTATAGCCCATGGTCTCGGAGTGATTTTCGTCTTTTTTTCAAATCCTCAAAAATGATGGAAAACGGCATGCTATAGTATGCCGTTCGAGACCATGGGCTATAGCCCATCGCCATGGTCATGAATGATGAAAAACGAGGATTTGAAAAAAAGACGAAAATGACTCCGAGACGATGGGCTATAGCCCATGGTCTCTGAGTGATTTTCGTCTTTTTTTCGAATCCTCAAAAATGATGGAAAACGGCATGCTATAGTATGCCGTTCGAGACCATGGGCTATAGCCCATCGCCATAATCATAAATGATGAAAAACAAGGATTTGAAAAAAAGACGAAAATGACTCCGAGACGATGGGCTATAGCCCATGGTCTCGGAGTGATTTTCGTCTTTTTTTCAAATCCTCAAAAATGATGGAAAACGGCATGCTATAGTATGCCGTTCGAGACCATGGGCTATAGCCCATCGCCATGGTCATGAATGATGAAAAACGAGGATTTGAAAAAAAGACGAAAATGACTCCGAGACGATGGGCTATAGCCCATGGTGTCGGAGTGATTATCGTCTTTTCGAGACCATGGGCTATAGCCCATCGCCATGGTCATAAATGATGAAAAACGAGGATTTGAAAAAAAGACGAAAATGACTCCGAGACGATGGGCTTTAGCCCATGGTCTCTGAGTGATTTTCGTCTTTTTTTCAAATCCTCAAAAATGATGGAAAACGGCATGCTATAGTATGCCGTACGAGACCATGGGCTATAGCCCATCGCCATAATCATAAATGATGAAAAACAAGGATTTGAAAAAAAGACGAAAATGACTCCGAGACCATGGGCTATAGCCCATGGTCTCGGAGTGATTTTCGTCTTTTTTTCAAATCCTCAAAAATGATGGAAAACGGCATGCTATAGTATGCCGTTCGAGACCATGGGCTATAGCCCATCGCCATGGTCATGAATGATGAAAAACGAGGATTTGAAAAAAAGACGAAAATGACTCCGAGACGATGGGCTATAGCCCATGGTGTCGGAGTGATTATCGTCTTTTCGAGACCATGGGCTATAGCCCATCGCCATGGTCATAAATGATGAAAAACAAGGATTTGAAAAAAAGACGAAAATGACTCCGAGACGATGGGCTATAGCCCATGGTCTCGGAGTGATTTTCGTCTTTTTTTCAAATCCTCAAAAATGATGCAAAACGGCATGCTATAGTATGCCGTTCGAGACCATGGGCTATAGCCCATCGCATGGTCATAAATGATGAAAAACGAGGATTTGAAAAAAAGACGAAAATGACTCCGAGACGATGGGCTATAGCCCATGGTCTCGGAGTGATTTTCGTCTTTTTTTCAAATCCTCAAAAATGATGCAAAACGGCATGCTATAGTATGCCGTTCGAGACCATGGGCTATAGCCCATCGCCATGGTCATAAATGATGAAAAACGAGGATTTGAAAAAAAGACGAAAATGACTCCGAGACGATGGGCTTTAGCCCATGGTCTCTGAGTGATTTTCGTCTTTTTTTCAAATCCTCAAAAATGATGGAAAACGGCATGCTATAGTATGCCGTTCGAGACCATGGGCTATAGCCCATCGCCATGGTCATAAATGATGAAAAACGAGGATTTGAAAAAAAGACGAAAATGACTCCGAGACGATGGGCTATAGCCCATGGTCTCTGAGTGATTTTTGTCTTTTTTTCAAATCCTCAAAAATGATGGAAAACGGCATGCTATAGTATGCCGTTCGAGACCATGGGCTATAGCCCATCGTCTCGGAGTCATTTTCGTCTTTTTTTCAAATCCTCGTTTTTCATCATTTATGACCATGGCGATGGGCTATAGCCCATGGTCTCGAACGGGATAGTATAGCATGCCGTTTTGCATCATTTTTGAGGATTTGAAAAAAAGACGAAAATCACTCCGAGACCATGGGCTATAGCCCATCGTCTCGGAGTCATTTTCGTCTTTTTTTCAAATCCTCGTTTTTCATCATTTATGACCATGGCGATGGGCTATAGCCCATGGTCTCGAACGGCATACTATAGCATGCCGTTTTCCATCATTTTTGAGGATTTGAAAAAAAGACGAAAATCACTCAGAGACCATGGGCTATAGCCCATCGTCTCGGAGTCATTTTCGTCTTTTTTTCAAATCCTCGTTTTTCATCATTTATGACCATGGCGATGGGCTATAGCCCATGGTCTCGAACGGCATACTATAGCATGCCGTTTTCCATCATTTTTGAGGATTTGAAAAAAAGACGAAAATCACTCAGAGACCATGGGCTAAAGCCCATCGTCTCGGAGTCATTTTCGTCTTTTTTTCAAATCCTCGTTTTTCATCATTTATGACCATGGCGATGGGCTATAGCCCATGGTCTCGAACGGCATACTATAGCATGCCGTTTTGCATCATTTTTGAGGATTTGAAAAAAAGACGAAAATCACTCCGAGACCATGGGCTATAGCCCATCGTCTCGGAGTCATTTTCGTCTTTTTTTCAAATCCTTGTTTTTCATCATTTATGACCATGGCGATGGGCTATAGCCCATGGTCTCGAAAAGACGATAATCACTCCGAGACCATGGGCTATATCCCATCGTCTCGGAGTCATTTTCGTCTTTTTTTCAAATCCTCAAAAATGATGCAAAACGGCATGCTATAGTATGCCGTTCGAGACCATGGGCTATAGCCCATCGCCATGGTCATGAATGATGAAAAACGAGGATTTGAAAAAAAGACGAAAATGACTCCGAGACGATGGGCTATAGCCCATGGTCTCGGAGTGATTATCGTCTTTTCGAGACCATGGGCTATAGCCCATCGCCATGGTCATAAATGATGAAAAACGAGGATTTGAAAAAAAGACGAAAATGACTCCGAGACGATGGGCTATAGCCCATGGTCTCGGAGTGATTTTCGTCTTTTTTTCAAATCCTCAAAAATGATGGAAAACGGCATGCTATAGTATGCCGTTCGAGACCATGGGCTATAGCCCATCGCCATGGTCATAAATGATGAAAAACGAGGATTTGAAAAAAAGACGAAAATGACTCCGAGACGATGGGCTATAGCCCATGGTCTCGGAGTGATTATCGTCTTTTTTTCAAATCCTCAAAAATTATGTAAAACGTCATGCTATAGTATGCCGTTAGAGACCATGGGCTATAGCCCATCGCCATGGTCATAAATGATGGAAAACAAGGATTTAAGAAAAGACGAAAATGACTCCGAGACGATGGGCTATAGCCCATGATCTCGGAGTGATTTTCGTCTTTTTTTCAAATCCTCAAAAATGATGCAAAACGGCATGCTATAGTATGCCGTTCGAGACCATGGGCTATAGCCCATCGCCATGGTCATAAATGATGAAAAACGAGGATTTGAAAAAAAGACGAAAATGACTCCGAGACGATGGGCTATAGCCCATGGTCTCTGAGTGATTTTCGTCTTTTTTTCAAATCCTCAAAAATTATGTAAAACGTCATGCTATAGTATGCCGTTAGAGACCATGGGCTATAGCCCATCGCCATGGTCATAAATGATGGAAAACAAGGATTTGAAAAAAAGACGAAAATGACTCCGAGACGATGGGCTATAGCCCATGGTCTCTGAGTGATTTTCGTCTTTTTTTCAAATCCTCAATAATGATGGAAAACGGCATGCTATAGTATGCCGTTCGAGACCATGGGCTATAGCCCATCGCCATGGTCATAAATGATGAAAAACGAGGATTTGAAAAAAAGACGAAAATGACTCCGAGACGATGGGCTATAGCCCATGGTCTCGGAGTGATTTTCGTCTTTTTTTCAAATCCTCAAAAATGATGCAAAACGGCATGCTATAGTATGCCGTTCGAGACCATGGGCTATAGCCCATCGCCATGGTCATGAATGATGAAAAACGAGGATTTGAAAAAAAGACGAAAATGACTCCGAGACGATAGGCTATAGCCCATGGTCTCTGAGTGATTTTCGTCTTTTTTTCAAATCCTCAAAAATGATGGAAAACGGCATGCTATAGTATGCCGTTCGAGACCATGGGCTATAGCCCATCGCCATGGTCATAAATGATGAAAAACGAGGATTTGAAAAAAAGACGAAAATGACTCCGAGACGATGGGCTATAGCCCATGGTCTCGGAGTGATTTTCGTCTTTTTTTCAAATCCTCAAAAATGATGGAAAACGGCATGCTATAGTATGCCGTTCGAGACCATGGGCTATAGCCCATCGCCATGGTCATGAATGATGAAAAACGAGGATTTGAAAAAAAGACGAAAATGACTCCGAGACGATGGGCTATAGCCCATGGTCTCGGAGTGATTTTCGTCTTTTTTTTCAAATCCTCAAAAATGATGCAAAACGGCATGCTATAGTATGCCGTTCGAGACCATGGGCTATAGCCCATCGCCATGGTCATAAATGATGAAAAACGAGGATTTGAAAAAAAGACGAAAATGACTCCGAGACGATGGGCTATAGCCCATGGTCTCGGAGTGATTATCGTCTTTTTTTCGAATCCTCAAAAATTATGTAAAACGTCATGCTATAGTATGCCGTTAGAGACCATGGGCTATAGCCCATCGCCATGGTCATAAATGATGGAAAACAAGGATTTGAAAAAAAGACGAAAATGACTCCGAGACGATGGGCTATAGCCCATGGTCTCTGAGTGATTTTCGTCTTTTTTTCAAATCCTCAAAAATGATGGAAAACGGCATGCTATAGTATGCCGTTCGAGACCATGGGCTATAGCCCATCGCCATGGTCATAAATGATGAAAAACGAGGATTTGAAAAAAAGACGAAAATGACTCCGAGACGATGGGCTATAGCCCATGGTCTCTGAGTGATTTTCGTCTTTTTTTCAAATCCTCAAAAATGATGGAAAACGGCATGCTATAGTATGCCGTTCGAGACCATGGGCTATAGCCCATCGCCATGGTCATAAATGATGAAAAACGAGGATTTGAAAAAAAGACGAAAATGACTCCGAGACGATGGGCTATAGCCCATGGTCTCGGAGTGATTTTCGTCTTTTTTTCAAATCCTCAAAAATGATGGAAAACGGCATGCTATAGTATGCCGTTCGAGACCATGGGCTATAGCCCATCGCCATGGGCATGAATGATGAAAAACGAGGATTTGAAAAAAAGACGAAAATGACTCCGAGACGATGGGCTATAGCCCATGGTCTCTGAGTGATTTTCGTCTTTTTTTCAAATCCTCAAAAATGATGGAAAACGGCATGCTATAGTATGCCGTTCGAGACCATGGGCTATAGCCCATCGCCATGGTCATAAATGATGAAAAACGAGGATTTGAAAAATAGACGAAAATGACTCCGAGACGATGGGCTATATATAGCCCATGGTCTCGGAGTGATTTTCGTCTTTTTTTCAAATCCTCAAAAATGATGGAAAACGGCATGCTATAGTATGCCGTTCGAGACCATGGGCTATAGCCCATCGCCATGGTCATGAATGATGAAAAACGAGGATATGAAAAAAAGACGAAAATGACTCCGAGACGATGGGCTATAGCCCATGGTCTCTGAGTGATTTTCGTCTTTTTTTCAAATCCTCAAAAATGATGGAAAACGGCATGCTATAGTATGCCGTTCGAGACCATGGGCTATAGCCCATCGCCATAATCATAAATGATGAAAAACAAGGATTTGAAAAAAAGACGAAAATGACTCCGAGACGATGGGCTATAGCCCATGGTCTCGGAGTGATTTTCGTCTTTTTTTCAAATCCTCAAAAATGATGGAAAACGGCATGCTATAGTATGCCGTTCGAGACCATGGGCTATAGCCCATCGCCATGGTCATGAATGATGAAAAACGAGGATTTGAAAAAAAGACGAAAATGACTCCGAGACGATGGGCTATAGCCCATGGTCTCTGAGTGATTTTCGTCTTTTTTTCGAATCCTCAAAAATGATGGAAAACGGCATGCTATAGTATGCCGTTCGAGACCATGGGCTATAGCCCATCGCCATAATCATAAATGATGAAAAACAAGGATTTGAAAAAAAGACGAAAATGACTCCGAGACGATGGGCTATAGCCCATGGTCTCGGAGTGATTTTCGTCTTTTTTTCAAATCCTCAAAAATGATGGAAAACGGCATGCTATAGTATGCCGTTCGAGACCATGGGCTATAGCCCATCGCCATGGTCATGAATGATGAAAAACGAGGATTTGAAAAAAAGACGAAAATGACTCCGAGACGATGGGCTATAGCCCATGGTGTCGGAGTGATTATCGTCTTTTCGAGACCATGGGCTATAGCCCATCGCCATGGTCATAAATGATGAAAAACGAGGATTTGAAAAAAAGACGAAAATGACTCCGAGACGATGGGCTTTAGCCCATGGTCTCTGAGTGATTTTCGTCTTTTTTTCAAATCCTCAAAAATGATGGAAAACGGCATGCTATAGTATGCCGTACGAGACCATGGGCTATAGCCCATCGCCATAATCATAAATGATGAAAAACAAGGATTTGAAAAAAAGACGAAAATGACTCCGAGACGATGGGCTATAGCCCATGGTCTCGGAGTGATTTTCGTCTTTTTTTCAAATCCTCAAAAATGATGGAAAACGGCATGCTATAGTATGCCGTTCGAGACCATGGGCTATAGCCCATCGCCATGGTCATGAATGATGAAAAACGAGGATTTGAAAAAAAGACGAAAATGACTCCGAGACGATGGGCTATAGCCCATGGTCTCGGAGTGATTTTCGTCTTTTTTTCAAATCCTCAAAAATGATGGAAAACGGCATGCTATAGTATGCCGTTCGAGACCATGGGCTATAGCCCATCGCCATGGTCATAAATGATGAAAAACGAGGATTTGAAAAAAAGACGAAAATGACTCCGAGACGATGGGCTATAGCCCATGGTCTCGGAGTGATTATCGTCTTTTTTTCAAATCCTCAAAAATTATGTAAAACGTCATGCTATAGTATGCCGTTAGAGACCATGGGCTATAGCCCATCGCCATGGTCATAAATGATGGAAAACAAGGATTTAAGAAAAGACGAAAATGACTCCGAGACGATGGGCTATAGCCCATGATCTCGGAGTGATTTTCGTCTTTTTTTCAAATCCTCAAAAATGATGCAAAACGGCATGCTATAGTATGCCGTTCGAGACCATGGGCTATAGCCCATCGCCATGGTCATAAATGATGAAAAACGAGGATTTGAAAAAAAGACGAAAATGACTCCGAGACGATGGGCTATAGCCCATGGTCTCTGAGTGATTTTCGTCTTTTTTTCAAATCCTCAAAAATTATGTAAAACGTCATGCTATAGTATGCCGTTAGAGACCATGGGCTATAGCCCATCGCCATGGTCATAAATGATGGAAAACAAGGATTTGAAAAAAAGACGAAAATGACTCCGAGACGATGGGCTATAGCCCATGGTCTCTGAGTGATTTTCGTCTTTTTTTCAAATCCTCAATAATGATGGAAAACGGCATGCTATAGTATGCCGTTCGAGACCATGGGCTATAGCCCATCGCCATGGTCATAAATGATGAAAAACGAGGATTTGAAAAAAAGACGAAAATGACTCCGAGACGATGGGCTATAGCCCATGGTCTCGGAGTGATTTTCGTCTTTTTTTCAAATCCTCAAAAATGATGCAAAACGGCATGCTATAGTATGCCGTTCGAGACCATGGGCTATAGCCCATCGCCATGGTCATGAATGATGAAAAACGAGGATTTGAAAAAAAGACGAAAATGACTCCGAGACGATAGGCTATAGCCCATGGTCTCTGAGTGATTTTCGTCTTTTTTTCAAATCCTCAAAAATGATGGAAAACGGCATGCTATAGTATGCCGTTCGAGACCATGGGCTATAGCCCATCGCCATGGTCATAAATGATGAAAAACGAGGATTTGAAAAAAAGACGAAAATGACTCCGAGACGATGGGCTATAGCCCATGGTCTCGGAGTGATTTTCGTCTTTTTTTCAAATCCTCAAAAATGATGGAAAACGGCATGCTATAGTATGCCGTTCGAGACCATGGGCTATAGCCCATCGCCATGGTCATGAATGATGAAAAACGAGGATATGAAAAAAAGACGAAAATGACTCCGAGACGATGGGCTATAGCCCATGGTCTCTGAGTGATTTTCGTCTTTTTTTCAAATCCTCAAAAATGATGGAAAACGGCATGCTATAGTATGCCGTTCGAGACCATGGGCTATAGCCCATCGCCATAATCATAAATGATGAAAAACAAGGATTTGAAAAAAAGACGAAAATGACTCCGAGACGATGGGCTATAGCCCATGGTCTCGGAGTGATTTTCGTCTTTTTTTCAAATCCTCAAAAATGATGGAAAACGGCATGCTATAGTATGCCGTTCGAGACCATGGGCTATAGCCCATCGCCATGGTCATGAATGATGAAAAACGAGGATTTGAAAAAAAGACGAAAATGACTCCGAGACGATGGGCTATAGCCCATGGTCTCTGAGTGATTTTCGTCTTTTTTTCAAATCCTCAAAAATGATGGAAAACGGCATGCTATAGTATGCCGTTCGAGACCATGGGCTATAGCCCATCGCCATAATCATAAATGATGAAAAACAAGGATTTGAAAAAAAGACGAAAATGACTCCGAGACGATGGGCTATAGCCCATGGTCTCGGAGTGATTTTCGTCTTTTTTTCAAATCCTCAAAAATGATGGAAAACGGCATGCTATAGTATGCCGTTCGAGACCATGGGCTATAGCCCATCGCCATGGTCATGAATGATGAAAAACGAGGATTTGAAAAAAAGACGAAAATGACTCCGAGACGATGGGCTATAGCCCATGGTCTCGGAGTGATTATCGTCTTTTCGAGACCATGGGCTATAGCCCATCGCCATGGTCATAAATGATGAAAAACAAGGATTTGAAAAAAAGACGAAAATGACTCCGAGACGATGGGCTATAGCCCATGGTCTCGGAGTGATTTTCGTCTTTTTTTCAAATCCTCAAAAATGATGCAAAACGGCATGCTATAGTATGCCGTTCGAGACCATGGGCTATAGCCCATCGCATGGTCATAAATGATGAAAAACGAGGATTTGAAAAAAAGACGAAAATGACTCCGAGACGATGGGCTATAGCCCATGGTCTCGGAGTGATTTTCGTCTTTTTTTCAAATCCTCAAAAATGATGCAAAACGGCATGCTATAGTATGCCGTTCGAGACCATGGGCTATAGCCCATCGCCATGGTCATAAATGATGAAAAACGAGGATTTGAAAAAAAGACGAAAATGACTCCGAGACGATGGGCTTTAGCCCATGGTCTCTGAGTGATTTTCGTCTTTTTTTCAAATCCTCAAAAATGATGGAAAACGGCATGCTATAGTATGCCGTTCGAGACCATGGGCTATAGCCCATCGCCATGGTCATAAATGATGAAAAACGAGGATTTGAAAAAAAGACGAAAATGACTCCGAGACGATGGGCTATAGCCCATGGTCTCGGAGTGATTTTCGTCTTTTTTTCAAATCCTCAAAAATGATGCAAAACGGCATGCTATAGTATGCCGTTCGAGACCATGGGCTATAGCCCATCGCCATGGTCATAAATGATGAAAAACGAGGATTTGAAAAAAAGACGAAAATGACTCCGAGACGATGGGCTATAGCCCATGGTCTCGGAGTGATTATCGTCTTTTTTTCAAATCCTCAAAAATTATGTAAAACGTCATGCTATAGTATGCCGTTAGAGACCATGGGCTATAGCCCATCGCCATGGTCATAAATGATGGAAAACAAGGATTTGAAAAAAAGACGAAAATGACTCCGAGACGATGGGCTATAGCCCATGGTCTCTGAGTGATTTTCGTCTTTTTTTCAAATCCTCAAAAATGATGGAAAACGGCATGCTATAGTATGCCGTTCGAGACCATGGGCTATAGCCCATCGCCATGGTCATAAATGATGAAAAACGAGGATTTGAAAAATAGACGAAAATGACTCCGAGACGATGGGCTATAGCCCATGGTCTCGGAGTGATTTTCGTCTTTTTTTCAAATCCTCAAAAATGATGCAAAACGGCATGCTATAGTATGCCGTTCGAGACCATGGGCTATAGCCCATCGCCATGGTCATAAATGATGAAAAACGAGGATTTGAAAAAAAGACGAAAATGACTCCGAGACGATGGGCTATAGCCCATGGTCTCTGAGTGATTTTCGTCTTTTTTTCAAATCCTCAAAAATGATGGAAAACGGCATGCTATAGTATGCCGTTCGAGACCATGGGCTATAGCCCATCGCCATGGTCATAAATTATGAAAAACGAGGATTTGAAAAAAAGACGAAAATGACTCCGAGACGATGGGCTATAGCCCAGGTCTCGGAGTGATTTTCGTCTTTTTTTCAAATCCTCAAAAATGATGTAAAACGGCAGGCTATAGTATGCCGTTTGAGACCATGGGCTATAGCCCATCGCCATGGTCATAAATGATGAAAAACAAGTATTTGAAAAAAAGACGAAAATGAGTCCGAGACGATGGGCTATAGCCCATGGTCTCGGAGTGATTTTCGTCTTTTTTTCAAATCCTCAAAAATGATGGAAAACGGCATGCTATAGTATGCCGTTCGAGACCATGGGCTATAGCCCATCGCCATGGTCATGAATGATGAAAAACGAGGATTTGAAAAAAAGACGAAAATGACTCCGAGACGATGGGCTATAGCCCATCGCCATGGTCATAAATGATGAAAAACGAGGATTTGAAAAAAAGACGAAAATGACTCCGAGACGATGGGCTATAGCCCATGGTCTCTGAGTGATTTTCGTCTTTTTTTCAAATCCTCAAAAATGATGGAAAACGGCATGCTATAGTATGCCGTTCGAGACCATGGGCTATAGCCCATCGCCATGGTCATAAATGATGAAAAACGAGGATTTGAAAAAAAGACGAAAATGACTCCGAGACGATGGGCTATAGCCCATGGTCTCGGAGTGATTTTCGTCTTTTTTTCAAATCCTCAAAAATGATGGAAAACGGCATGCTATAGTATGCCGTTCGAGACCATGGGCTATAGCCCATCGCCATGGTCATGAATGATGAAAAACGAGGATTTGAAAAAAAGACGAAAATGACTCCGAGACGATGGGCTATAGCCCATGGTCTCTGAGTGATTTTCGTCTTTTTTTCAAATCCTCAAAAATGATGGAAAACGGCATGCTATAGTATGCCGTTCGAGACCATGGGCTATAGCCCATCGCCATGGTCATAAATGATGAAAAACGAGGATTTGAAAAAAAGACGAAAATGACTCCGAGACGATGGGCTATAGCCCATGGTCTCGGAGTGATTTTCGTCTTTTTTTCAAATCCTCAAAAATGATGGAAAACGGCATGCTATAGTATGCCGTTCGAGACCATGGGCTATAGCCCATCGCCATGGTCATGAATGATGAAAAACGAGGATATGAAAAAAAGACGAAAATGACTCCGAGACGATGGGCTATAGCCCATGGTCTCGGAGTGATTTTCGTCTTTTTTTCAAATCCTCAAAAATGATGGAAAACGGCATGCTATAGTATGCCGTTCGAGACCATGGGCTATAGCCCATTGCCATGGTCATAAATTATGAAAAACAAGGATTTGAAAAAAAGACGAAAATGACTCCGAGACGATGGGCTATAGCCCAGGTCTCGGAGTGATTTTCGTCTTTTTTTCAAATCCTCAAAAATGATGTAAAACGGCATGCTATAGTATGCCGTTCGAGACCATGGGCTATAGCCCATCGCCATGGTCATAAATGATGAAAAACGAGGATTTGAAAAAAAGACGAAAATGACTCCGAGACGATGGGCTATAGCCCATGGTCTCTGAGTGATTTTCGTCTTTTTTTCAAATCCTCAAAAATGATGGAAAACGGCATGCTATAGTATGCCGTTCGAGACCATGGGCTATAGCCCATCGCCATGGTCATAAATGATGAAAAACGAGGATTTGAAAAAAAGACGAAAATGACTCCGAGACGATGGGCTATAGCCCATGGTCTCGGAGTGATTTTCGTCTTTTTTTCAAATCCTCAAAAATGATGGAAAACGGCATGCTATAGTATGCCGTTCGAGACCATGGGCTATAGCCCATCGCCATGGTCATGAATGATGAAAAACGAGGATTTGAAAAAAAGACGAAAATGACTCCGAGACGATGGGCTATAGCCCATGGTCTCTGAGTGATTTTCGTCTTTTTTTCAAATCCTCAAAAATGATGGAAAACGGCATGCTATAGTATGCCGTTCGAGACCATGGGCTATAGCCCATCGCCATGGTCATAAATGATGAAAAACGAGGATTTGAAAAAAAGACGAAAATGACTCCGAGACGATGGGCTATAGCCCATGGTCTCGGAGTGATTTTCGTCTTTTTTTCAAATCCTCAAAAATGATGGAAAACGGCATGCTATAGTATGCCGTTCGAGACCATGGGCTATAGCCCATCGCCATGGTCATGAATGATGAAAAACGAGGATTTGAAAAAAAGACGAAAATGACTCCGAGACGATGGGCTATAGCCCATGGTCTCTGAGTGATTTTCGTCTTTTTTTCAAATCCTCAAAAATGATGGAAAACGGCATGCTATAGTATGCCGTTCGAGACCATGGGCTATAGCCCATCGCCATGGTCATGAATGATGAAAAACGAGGATTTGAAAAAAAGACGAAAATGACTCCGAGACGATGGGCTATAGCCCATGGTCTCTGAGTGATTTTCGTCTTTTTTTCAAATCCTCAAAAATGATGGAAAACGGCATGCTATAGTATGCCGTTCGAGACCATGGGCTATAGCCCATCGCCATAATCATAAATGATGAAAAACAAGGATTTGAAAAAAAGACGAAAATGACTCCGAGACGATGGGCTATAGCCCATGGTCTCGGAGTGATTTTCGTCTTTTTTTCAAATCCTCAAAAATGATGGAAAACGGCATGCTATAGTATGCCGTTCGAGACCATGGGCTATAGCCCATCGCCATGGTCATGAATGATGAAAAACGAGGATTTGAAAAAAAGACGAAAATGACTCCGAGACGATGGGCTATAGCCCATGGTCTCGGAGTGATTTTCGTCTTTTTTTCAAATCCTCAAAAATGATGGAAAACGGCATGCTATAGTATGCCGTTCGAGACCATGGGCTATAGCCCATCGCCATAATCATAAATGATGAAAAACAAGGATTTGAAAAAAAGACGAAAATGACTCCGAGACGATGGGCTATAGCCCATGGTCTCGGAGTGATTTTCGTCTTTTTTTCAAATCCTCAAAAATGATGGAAAACGGCATGCTATAGTATGCCGTTCGAGACCATGGGCTATAGCCCATCGCCATGGTCATGAATGATGAAAAACGAGGATTTGAAAAAAAGACGAAAATGACTCCGAGACGATGGGCTATAGCCCATGGTCTCGGAGTGATTATCGTCTTTTCGAGACCATGGGCTATAGCCCATCGCCATGGTCATAAATGATGAAAAACAAGGATTTGAAAAAAAGACGAAAATGACTCCGAGACGATGGGCTATAGCCCATGGTCTCGGAGTGATTTTCGTCTTTTTTTCAAATCCTCAAAAATGATGCAAAACGGCATGCTATAGTATGCCGTTCGAGACCATGGGCTATAGCCCATCGCATGGTCATAAATGATGAAAAACGAGGATTTGAAAAAAAGACGAAAATGACTCCGAGACGATGGGCTATAGCCCATGGTCTCGGAGTGATTTTCGTCTTTTTTTCAAATCCTCAAAAATGATGCAAAACGGCATGCTATAGTATGCCGTTCGAGACCATGGGCTATAGCCCATCGCCATGGTCATAAATGATGAAAAACGAGGATTTGAAAAAAAGACGAAAATGACTCCGAGACGATGGGCTTTAGCCCATGGTCTCTGAGTGATTTTCGTCTTTTTTTCAAATCCTCAAAAATGATGGAAAACGGCATGCTATAGTATGCCGTTCGAGACCATGGGCTATAGCCCATCGCCATGGTCATGAATGATGAAAAACGAGGATATGAAAAAAAGACGAAAATGACTCCGAGACGATGGGCTATAGCCCATGGTCTCTGAGTGATTTTCGTCTTTTTTTCAAATCCTCAAAAATGATGGAAAACGGCATGCTATAGTATGCCGTTCGAGACCATGGGCTATAGCCCATCGCCATGGTCATAAATGATGAAAAACGAGGATTTGAAAAAAAGACGAAAATGACTCCGAGACGATGGGCTATAGCCCATGGTCTCGGAGTGATTTTCGTCTTTTTTTCAAATCCTCAAAAATGATGGAAAATGGCATGCTATAGTATGCCGTTCGAGACCATGGGCTATAACCCATCGCCATGGTCATGAATGATGAAAAACGAGGATTTGAAAAAAAGACGAAAATGACTCCGAGACGATGGGCTATAGCCCATGGTCTCTGAGTGATTTTCGTCTTTTTTTCAAATCCTCAAAAATGATGGAAAACGGCATGCTATAGTATGCCGTTCGAGACCATGGGCTATAGCCCATCGCCATGGTCATGAATGATGAAAAACGAGGATTTGAAAAAAAGACGAAAATGACTCCGAGACGATGGGCTATAGCCCATGGTCTCTGAGTGATTTTCGTCTTTTTTTCAAATCCTCAAAAATGATGGAAAACGGCATGCTATAGTATGCCGTTCGAGACCATGGGCTATAGCCCATCGCCATAATCATAAATGATGAAAAACAAGGATTTGAAAAAAAGACGAAAATGACTCCGAGACGATGGGCTATAGCCCATGGTCTCGGAGTGATTTTCGTCTTTTTTTCAAATCCTCAAAAATGATGGAAAACGGCATGCTATAGTATGCCGTTCGAGACCATGGGCTATAGCCCATCGCCATGGTCATGAATGATGAAAAACGAGGATTTGAAAAAAAGACGAAAATGACTCCGAGACGATGGGCTATAGCCCATGGTCTCTGAGTGATTTTCGTCTTTTTTTCAAATCCTCAAAAATGATGGAAAACGGCATGCTATAGTATGCCGTTCGAGACCATGGGCTATAGCCCATCGCCATGGTCATAAATGATGAAAAACGAGGATTTGAAAAAAAGACGAAAATGACTCCGAGACGATGGGCTATAGCCCATGGTCTCGGAGTGATTTTCGTCTTTTTTTCAAATCCTCAAAAATGATGGAAAACGGCATGCTATAGTATGCCGTTCGAGACCATGGGCTATAGCCCATCGCCATGGTCATGAATGATGAAAAACGAGGATATGAAAAAAAGACGAAAATGACTCCGAGACGATGGGCTATAGCCCATGGTCTCGGAGTGATTTTCGTCTTTTTTTCAAATCCTCAAAAATGATGCAAAACGGCATGCTATAGTATGCCGTTCGAGACCATGGGCTATAGCCCATCGCCATAATCATAAATGATGAAAAACGAGGATTTGAAAAAAAGACGAAAATGACTCCGAGACGATGGGCTATAGCCCATGGTCTCTGAGTGATTTTCGTCTTTTTTTCAAATCCTCAAAAATGATGGAAAACGGCATGCTATAGTATGCCGTTCGAGACCATGGGCTATAGCCCATTGCCATGGTCATAAATTATGAAAAACGAGGATTTGAAAAAAAGACGAAAATGACTCCGAGACGATGGGCTATAGCCCAGGTCTCGGAGTGATTTTCGTCTTTTTTTCAAATCCTCAAAAATGATGTAAAACGGCATGCTATAGTATGCAGTTCGAGACCATGGGCTATAGCCCATCGCCATGGTCATAAATGATGAAAAACGAGGATTTGAAAAAAAGACGAAAATGACTCCGAGACGATGGGCTATAGCCCATGGTCTCTGAGTGATTTTCGTCTTTTTTTCAAATCCTCAAAAATGATGGAAAACGGCATGCTATAGTATGCCGTTCGAGACCATGGGCTATAGCCCATCGCCATGGTCATAAATGATGAAAAACGAGGATTTGAAAAAAAGACGAAAATGACTCCGAGACGATGGGCTATAGCCCATGGTCTCGGAGTTATTTTCGTCTTTTTTTCAAATCCTCAAAAATGATGGAAAACGGCATGCTATAGTATGCCGTTCGAGACCATGGGCTATAGCCCATCGCCATGGTCATGAATGATGAAAAACGAGGATTTGAAAAAAAGACGAAAATGACTCCGAGACGATGGGCTATAGCCCATGGTCTCTGAGTGATTTTCGTCTTTTTTTCAAATCCTCAAAAATGATGGAAAACGGCATGCTATAGTATGCCGTTCGAGACCATGGGCTATAGCCCATCGCCATGGTCATAAATGATGAAAAACGAGGATTTGAAAAAAAGACGAAAATGACTCCGAGACGATGGGCTATAGCCCATGGTCTCGGAGTGATTTTCGTCTTTTTTTCAAATCCTCAAAAATTATGGAAAACGGCATGCTATAGTATGCCGTTCGAGACCATGGGCTATAGCCCATCGCCATGGTCATGAATGATGAAAAACGAGGATTTGAAAAAAAGACGAAAATGACTCCGAGACGATGGGCTATAGCCCATGGTCTCTGAGTGATTTTCGTCTTTTTTTCAAATCCTCAAAAATGATGGAAAACGGCATGCTATAGTATGCCGTTCGAGACCATGGGCTATAGCCCATCGCCATGGTCATGAATGATGAAAAACGAGGATTTGAAAAAAAGACGAAAATGACTCCGAGACGATGGGCTATAGCCCATGGTCTCTGAGTGATTTTCGTCTTTTTTTCAAATCCTCAAAAATGATGGAAAACGGCATGCTATAGTATGCCGTTCGAGACCATGGGCTATAGCCCATCGCCATAATCATAAATGATGAAAAACAAGGATTTGAAAAAAAGACGAAAATGACTCCGAGACGATGGGCTATAGCCCATGGTCTCGGAGTGATTTTCGTCTTTTTTTCAAATCCTCAAAAATGATGGAAAACGGCATGCTATAGTATGCCGTTCGAGACCATGGGCTATAGCCCATCGCCATGGTCATAAATGATGAAAAACAAGGATTTGAAAAAAAGACGAAAATGACTCCGAGACGATGGGCTATAGCCCATGGTCTCTGAGTGATTTTGGTCTTTTTTTCAAATCCTCAAAAATGATGGAAAACGGCATGCTATAGTATGCCGTTCGAGACCATGGGCTATAGCCCATCGCCAAATGCCTAAATTGCCATAATCATAAATGATGAAAAACAAGGATTTGAAAAAAAGACGAAAATGACTCCAAGACGATGGGCTATAGCCCATGGTCTCGGAGTGATTTTCGTCTTTTTTTCAAATCCTCAAAAATGATGGAAAACGGCATGCTATAGTATGCCGTTCGAGACCATGGGCTATAGCCCATCGCCATGGTCATGAATGATGAAAAACGAGGATTTGAAAAAAAGACGAAAATGACTCCGAGACGATGGGCTATAGCCCATGGTCTCGGAGTGATTATCGTCTTTTCGAGACCATGGGCTATAGCCCATCGCCATGGTCATAAATGATGAAAAACAAGGATTTGAAAAAAAGACGAAAATGACTCCGAGACGATGGGCTATAGCCCATGGTCTCGGAGTGATTTTCGTCTTTTTTTCAAATCCTCAAAAATGATGCAAAACGGCATGCTATAGTATGCTGTTCGAGACCATGGGCTATAGCCCATCGCCATGGTCATAAATGATGAAAAACGAGGATTTGAAAAAAAGACGAAAATGACTCCGAGACGATGGGCTATAGCCCATGGTCTCGGAGTGATTTTCGTCTTTTTTTCAAATCCTCAAAAATTATGGAAAACGGCATGCTATAGTATGCCGTTCGAGACCATGGGCTATAGCCCATCGCCATGGTCATGAATGATGAAAAACGAGGATTTGAAAAAAAGACGAAAATGACTCCGAGACGATGGGCTATAGCCCATGGTCTCTGAGTGATTTTCGTCTTTTTTTCAAATCCTCAAAAATGATGGAAAACGGCATGCTATAGTATGCCGTTCGAGACCATGGGCTATAGCCCATCGCCATGGTCATAAATGATGAAAAACGAGGATTTGAAAAAAAGACGAAAATGACTCCGAGACGATGGGCTATAGCCCATGGTCTCGGAGTGATTTTCGTCTTTTTTTCAAATCCTCAAAAATGATGGAAAACGGCATGCTATAGTATGCCGTTCGAGACCATGGGCTATAGCCCATCGCCATGGTCATAAATGATGAAAAACGAGGATTTGAAAAAAAGACGAAAATGACTCCGAGACGATGGGCTATAGCCCATGGTCTCGGAGTGATTTTCGTCTTTTTTTCAAATCCTCAAAAATGATGGAAAACGGCATGCTATAGTATGCCGTTCGAGACCATGGGCTATAGCCCATCGCCATGGTCATAAATAATGAAAAACGAGGATTTGAAAAAAGACGAAAATGACTCCGAGACGATGGGCTATAGCCCATGGTCTCGGAGTGATTATCGTCTTTTTTTCAAATCCTCAAAAATGATGTAAAACGGCATGCTATAGTATGCCGTTCGAGACCATGGGCTATAGCCCATCGCCATGGTCATAAATGATGAAAAACAAGGATTTGAAAAAAAGACGAAAATGACTCCGAGACGATGGGCTATAGCCCATGGTCTCTGCGTGATTTTCGTCTTTTTTTCAAATCCTCAAAAATGATGGAAAACGGCATGCTATAGTATGCCGTTCGAGACCATGGGCTATAGCCCATCGCCATGGTCATAAATGATGAAAAACGAGGATTTGAAAAAAAGACGAAAATCACTCAGAGACCGTCGTGATTTTCGTCTTTTTTTCAAATTTTTTTTTCAAGGTTTATAGGTCCTTCTCAGCTCAATCAACAGGACCAGAACACACCTGGGCTGGCTGCCAGGATCACATTCACCAATGGGGAGGCTGTCTGTGTCCTGTCATGGTTTCTCCTCTGTATTATCTGATTAACATCCACGATAACACTTAAAAGCACTAAAGACACCTTTGATGCACAGTACCATTCAAATGCTCTGTACATGATACCAAGGCCCCATTTGAAAAGTGACACCAAGAAGAACAACTTACAACCTAAAAATCACTGAGAGCTCAGTGGCACCCTTGTTAAGATGATGTCCATGTGAGCCAGAGGTTGTGAGTTCAAATCCAGCTGAGTTCCTCCTACTTTCACTCTGCAGCATGTTTTGGAGAATAACATCCAGAAGAGAACTGGAAAGAGATGGAAAGCTGAGGAGATTCTCAGAGAGCATGGTGGCACTCTGTGATAAGCTGCTGTATATGTGAGACCCTCAGACGGCATACTATAGCATGCCATTTTTCATCATTTTTGAGGATTTGAAAAAAAGACAAAAATCACTCCGAGACCATGGGCTATAGACCATCGTCTCGGAGTCATTTTCGTCTTTTTTTCAAATCCTCAAAAATGATGCAAAACGGCATGCTATAGTATGCCGTTCGAGACCATGGGCTATAGCCCATCGCCCTGGTCATAAATGATGAAAAACGAGGATTTGAAAAAAAGACAAAAATCACTCCGAGACCATGGCCTATAGCCCATCGTCTCGGAGTCATTTTCGTCTTTTTTTCAAATTCTCAAAAATGATGCAAAACGGCATGCTATAGTATGCCGTTCGAGACCATGGGCTATAGCCCATCGCCCTGGTCATAAATGATGAAAAACGAGGATTTGAAAAAAAGACAAAAATCACTCCGAGACCATGGCCTATAGCCCATGGTCTCGGAGTGATTTTCGTCTTTTTTTCAAATCCTCAAAAATGATGCAAAACGGCATGCTATAGTATGCCGTTCGAGACCATGGGCTATAGCCCATCGCCATGGTCATAAATGATGAAAAACGAGGATTTGAAAAAAAGACGAAAATGACTCCGAGACAATGGGCTATAGCCCATGGTCTCGGAGTGATTTTCGTCTTTTTTTCAAATCCTCAAAAATGATGTAAAACGGCATGCTATAGTATGCCGTTCGAGACCATGGGCTATAACCCATCGCCATGGTCATGAATGATGAAAAACGAGGATTTGAAAAAAAGACGAAAATGACTCCGAGACGATGGGCTATAGCCCATGGTCTCTGAGTGATTTTCGTCTTTTTTTCAAATCCTCAAAAATGATGGAAAACGGCATGCTATAGTATGCCGTTCGAGACCATGGGCTATAGCCCATCGCCATGGTCATGAATGATGAAAAACGAGGATTTGAAAAAAAGACGAAAATGACTCCGAGACGATGGGCTATAGCCCATGGTCTCTGAGTGATTTTCGTCTTTTTTTCAAATCCTCAAAAATGATGGAAAACGGCATGCTATAGTATGCCGTTCGAGACCATGGGCTATAGCCCATCGCCATAATCATAAATGATGAAAAACAAGGATTTGAAAAAAAGACGAAAATGACTCCGAGACGATGGGCTATAGCCCATGGTCTCGGAGTGATTTTCGTCTTTTTTTCAAATCCTCAAAAATGATGGAAAACGGCATGCTATAGTATGCCGTTCGAGACCATGGGCTATAGCCCATCGCCATGGTCATGAATGATGAAAAACGAGGATTTGAAAAAAAGACGAAAATGACTCCGAGACGATGGGCTATAGCCCATGGTCTCTGAGTGATTTTCGTCTTTTTTTCAAATCCTCAAAAATGATGGAAAACGGCATGCTATAGTATGCCGTTCGAGACCATGGGCTATAGCCCATCGCCATGGTCATAAATGATGAAAAACGAGGATTTGAAAAAAAGACGAAAATGACTCCGAGACGATGGGCTATAGCCCATGGTCTCGGAGTGATTTTCGTCTTTTTTTCAAATCCTCAAAAATGATGGAAAACGGCATGCTATAGTATGCCGTTCGAGACCATGGGCTATAGCCCATCGCCATGGTCATGAATGATGAAAAACGAGGATATGAAAAAAATACGAAAATGACTCCGAGACGATGGGCTATAGCCCATGGTCTCGGAGTGATTTTCGTCTTTTTTTCAAATCCTCAAAAATGATGCAAAACGGCATGCTATAGTATGCCGTTCGAGACCATGGGCTATAGCCCATCGCCATAATCATAAATGATGAAAAACGAGGATTTGAAAAAAAGACGAAAATGACTCCGAGACGATGGGCTATAGCCCATGGTCTCTGAGTGATTTTCGTCTTTTTTTCAAATCCTCAAAAATGATGGAAAACGGCATGCTATAGTATGCCGTTCGAGACCATGGGCTATAGCCCATTGCCATGGTCATAAATTATGAAAAACGAGGATTTGAAAAAAAGACGAAAATGACTCCGAGACGATGGGCTATAGCCCAGGTCTCGGAGTGATTTTCGTCTTTTTTTCAAATCCTCAAAAATGATGTAAAACGGCATGCTATAGTATGCAGTTCGAGACCATGGGCTATAGCCCATCGCCATGGTCATAAATGATGAAAAACGAGGATTTGAAAAAAAGACGAAAATGACTCCGAGACGATGGGCTATAGCCCATGGTCTCTGAGTGATTTTCGTCTTTTTTTCAAATCCTCAAAAATGATGGAAAACGGCATGCTATAGTATGCCGTTCGAGACCATGGGCTATAGCCCATCGCCATGGTCATAAATGATGAAAAACGAGGATTTGAAAAAAAGACGAAAATGACTCCGAGACGATGGGCTATAGCCCATGGTCTCGGAGTTATTTTCGTCTTTTTTTCAAATCCTCAAAAATGATGGAAAACGGCATGCTATAGTATGCCGTTCGAGACCATGGGCTATAGCCCATCGCCATGGTCATGAATGATGAAAAACGAGGATTTGAAAAAAAGACGAAAATGACTCCGAGACGATGGGCTATAGCCCATGGTCTCTGAGTGATTTTCGTCTTTTTTTCAAATCCTCAAAAATGATGGAAAACGGCATGCTATAGTATGCCGTTCGAGACCATGGGCTATAGCCCATCGCCATGGTCATAAATGATGAAAAACGAGGATTTGAAAAAAAGACGAAAATGACTCCGAGACGATGGGCTATAGCCCATGGTCTCGGAGTGATTTTCGTCTTTTTTTCAAATCCTCAAAAATTATGGAAAACGGCATGCTATAGTATGCCGTTCGAGACCATGGGCTATAGCCCATCGCCATGGTCATGAATGATGAAAAACGAGGATTTGAAAAAAAGACGAAAATGACTCCGAGACGATGGGCTATAGCCCATGGTCTCTGAGTGATTTTCGTCTTTTTTTCAAATCCTCAAAAATGATGGAAAACGGCATGCTATAGTATGCCGTTCGAGACCATGGGCTATAGCCCATCGCCATGGTCATGAATGATGAAAAACGAGGATTTGAAAAAAAGACGAAAATGACTCCGAGACGATGGGCTATAGCCCATGGTCTCTGAGTGATTTTCGTCTTTTTTTCAAATCCTCAAAAATGATGGAAAACGGCATGCTATAGTATGCCGTTCGAGACCATGGGCTATAGCCCATCGCCATAATCATAAATGATGAAAAACAAGGATTTGAAAAAAAGACGAAAATGACTCCGAGACGATGGGCTATAGCCCATGGTCTCGGAGTGATTTTCGTCTTTTTTTCAAATCCTCAAAAATGATGGAAAACGGCATGCTATAGTATGCCGTTCGAGACCATGGGCTATAGCCCATCGCCATGGTCATGAATGATGAAAAACGAGGATTTGAAAAAAAGACGAAAATGACTCCGAGACGATGGGCTATAGCCCATGGTCTCTGAGTGATTTTCGTCTTTTTTTCAAATCCTCAAAAATGATGGAAAACGGCATGCTATAGTATGCCGTTCGAGACCATGGGCTATAGCCCATCGCCAAATGCCTAAATTGCCATAATCATAAATGATGAAAAACAAGGATTTGAAAAAAAGACGAAAATGACTCCAAGACGATGGGCTATAGCCCATGGTCTCGGAGTGATTTTCGTCTTTTTTTCAAATCCTCAAAAATGATGGAAAACGGCATGCTATAGTATGCCGTTCGAGACCATGGGCTATAGCCCATCGCCATGGTCATGAATGATGAAAAACGAGGATTTGAAAAAAAGACGAAAATGACTCCGAGACGATGGGCTATAGCCCATGGTCTCGGAGTGATTATCGTCTTTTCGAGACCATGGGCTATAGCCCATCGCCATGGTCATAAATGATGAAAAACAAGGATTTGAAAAAAAGACGAAAATGACTCCGAGACGATGGGCTATAGCCCATGGTCTCGGAGTGATTTTCGTCTTTTTTTCAAATCCTCAAAAATGATGCAAAACGGCATGCTATAGTATGCCGTTCGAGACCATGGGCTATAGCCCATCGCCATGGTCATAAATGATGAAAAACGAGGATTTGAAAAAAAGACGAAAATGACTCCGAGACGATGGGCTATAGCCCATGGTCTCGGAGTGATTTTCGTCTTTTTTTCAAATCCTCAAAAATTATGGAAAACGGCATGCTATAGTATGCCGTTCGAGACCATGGGCTATAGCCCATCGCCATGGTCATGAATGATGAAAAACGAGGATTTGAAAAAAAGACGAAAATGACTCCGAGACGATGGGCTATAGCCCATGGTCTCTGAGTGATTTTCGTCTTTTTTTCAAATCCTCAAAAATGATGGAAAACGGCATGCTATAGTATGCCGTTCGAGACCATGGGCTATAGCCCATCGCCATGGTCATAAATGATGAAAAACGAGGATTTGAAAAAAAGACGAAAATGACTCCGAGACGATGGGCTATAGCCCATGGTCTCGGAGTGATTTTCGTCTTTTTTTCAAATCCTCAAAAATGATGGAAAACGGCATGCTATAGTATGCCGTTCGAGACCATGGGCTATAGCCCATCGCCATGGTCATAAATGATGAAAAACGAGGATTTGAAAAAAAGACGAAAATGACTCCGAGACGATGGGCTATAGCCCATGGTCTCGGAGTGATTTTCGTCTTTTTTTCAAATCCTCAAAAATGATGGAAAACGGCATGCTATAGTATGCCGTTCGAGACCATGGGCTATAGCCCATCGCCATGGTCATAAATAATGAAAAACGAGGATTTGAAAAAAGACGAAAATGACTCCGAGACGATGGGCTATAGCCCATGGTCTCGGAGTGATTATCGTCTTTTTTTCAAATCCTCAAAAATGATGTAAAACGGCATGCTATAGTATGCCGTTCGAGACCATGGGCTATAGCCCATCGCCATGGTCATAAATGATGAAAAACAAGGATTTGAAAAAAAGACGAAAATGACTCCGAGACGATGGGCTATAGCCCATGGTCTCTGCGTGATTTTCGTCTTTTTTTCAAATCCTCAAAAATGATGGAAAACGGCATGCTATAGTATGCCGTTCGAGACCATGGGCTATAGCCCATCGCCATGGTCATAAATGATGAAAAACGAGGATTTGAAAAAAAGACGAAAATCACTCAGAGACCGTCGTGATTTTCGTCTTTTTTTCAAATTTTTTTTTCAAGGTTTATAGGTCCTTCTCAGCTCAATCAACAGGACCAGAACACACCTGGGCTGGCTGCCAGGATCACATTCACCAATGGGGAGGCTGTCTGTGTCCTGTCATGGTTTCTCCTCTGTATTATCTGATTAACATCCACGATAACACTTAAAAGCACTAAAGACACCTTTGATGCACAGTACCATTCAAATGCTCTGTACATGATACCAAGGCCCCATTTGAAAAGTGACACCAAGAAGAACAACTTACAACCTAAAAATCACTGAGAGCTCAGTGGCACCCTTGTTAAGATGATGTCCATGTGAGCCAGAGGTTGTGAGTTCAAATCCAGCTGAGTTCCTCCTACTTTCACTCTGCAGCATGTTTTGGAGAATAACATCCAGAAGAGAACTGGAAAGAGATGGAAAGCTGAGGAGATTCTCAGAGAGCATGGTGGCACTCTGTGATAAGCTGCTGTATATGTGAGACCCTCAGACGGCATACTATAGCATGCCATTTTTCATCATTTTTGAGGATTTGAAAAAAAGACAAAAATCACTCCGAGACCATGGGCTATAGACCATCGTCTCGGAGTCATTTTCGTCTTTTTTTCAAATCCTCAAAAATGATGCAAAACGGCATGCTATAGTATGCCGTTCGAGACCATGGGCTATAGCCCATCGCCCTGGTCATAAATGATGAAAAACGAGGATTTGAAAAAAAGACAAAAATCACTCCGAGACCATGGCCTATAGCCCATCGTCTCGGAGTCATTTTCGTCTTTTTTTCAAATTCTCAAAAATGATGCAAAACGGCATGCTATAGTATGCCGTTCGAGACCATGGGCTATAGCCCATCGCCCTGGTCATAAATGATGAAAAACGAGGATTTGAAAAAAAGACAAAAATCACTCCGAGACCATGGCCTATAGCCCATGGTCTCGGAGTGATTTTCGTCTTTTTTTCAAATCCTCAAAAATGATGCAAAACGGCATGCTATAGTATGCCGTTCGAGACCATGGGCTATAGCCCATCGCCATGGTCATAAATGATGAAAAACGAGGATTTGAAAAAAAGACGAAAATGACTCCGAGACAATGGGCTATAGCCCATGGTCTCGGAGTGATTTTCGTCTTTTTTTCAAATCCTCAAAAATGATGTAAAACGGCATGCTATAGTATGCCGTTCGAGACCATGGGCTATAGCCCATCGCCATGGTCATAAATGATGAAAAACAAGGATTTGAAAAAAAGACAAAAATGACTCTGAGACGATGGGCTATAGCCCATGGTCTCGGAGTGATTATCGTCTTTTTTTCAAATCCTCAAAAATGATGTAAAACGGCATGCTATAGTATCCCGTTCGAGACCATGGGCTATAGCCCATCGCCATGGTCATAATTGATGAAAAACAAGGATTTGAAAAAAAGACGAAAATGACTCCGAGACGATGGGCTATAGCCCATGGTCTCGGAGTGATTTTCGTCTTTTTTTCAATTTTCTTTTTCAAGGTTTATAGGTCCTTCTCAGCTCAATCAACAGGACCAGAACACACCTGGGCTGGCTGCCAGGATCACATCCACCAATGGGGAGGCTGTCTGTGTCCTGTCATGGTTTCTCCTCTGTATTATCTGATTAACATCCACGATAACACTTAAAAGCACTAAAGACACCTTTGATGCACAGCACCATTCAAATGCTCTGTACATGATCCCAAGGCCCCATTTGAAAAGTGACACCAAGAAGAACAACTTACAACCTAAAAATCACTGAGAGCTCAGTGGCACCCTTGTTAAGATGATGTCCATGTGAGCCAGAGGTTGTGAGTTCAAATCCAGCTGAGTTCCTCCTACTTTCACTCTGCAGCATGTTTTGGAGAATAACATCCAGAAGAGAACTGGAAAGAGATGGAAAGCTGAGGAGATTCTCAGAGAGCATGGTGGCACTCTGTGATAAGCTGCTGTATATGTGAGACCCTCAGACGGCATACTATAGCATGCCATTTTTCATCATTTTTGAGGATTTGAAAAAAAGACAAAAATCACTCCGAGACCATGGGCTATAGTATAGACCATCGTCTCGGAGTCATTTTCGTCTTTTTTTCAAATCCTCAAAAATGATGCAAAACGGCATGCTATAGTATGCCGTTCGAGACCATGGGCTATAGCCCATCGCCATGGTCATAAATGATGAAAAACGAGGATTTGAAAAAAAGACGAAAATGACTCCGAGACGATGGGCTATAGCCCATGGTCTCGGAGTGATTTTCGTCTTTTTTTCAAATCCTCAAAAATGATGGAAAACGGCATGCTATAGTATGCCGTTCGAGACCATGGGCTATAGCCCATCGCCATGGTCATGAATGATGAAAAACGAGGATTTGAAAAAAAGACGAAAATGACTCCGAGACGATGGGCTATAGCCCATGGTCTCGGAGTGATTTTCGTCTTTTTTTCAAATCCTCAAAAATGATGGAAAACGGCATGCTATAGTATGCCGTTCGAGACCATGGGCTATAGCCCATCGCCATGGTCATGAATGATGAAAAACGAGGATATGAAAAAAAGACGAAAATGACTCCGAGACGATGGGCTATAGCCCATGGTCTCTGAGTGATTTTCGTCTTTTTTTCAAATCCTCAAAAATGATGGAAAACGGCATGCTATAGTATGCCGTTCGAGACCATGGGCTATAGCCCATCGCCGTAATCATAAATGATGAAAAACAAGGATTTGAAAAAAAGACGAAAATGACTCCGAGACGATGGGCTATAGCCCATGGTCTCGGAGTGATTTTCGTCTTTTTTTCAAATCCTCAAAAATGATGGAAAACGGCATGCTATAGTATGCCGTTCGAGACCATGGGCTATAGCCCATCGCCGTAATCATAAATGATGAAAAACAAGGATTTGAAAAAAAGACGAAAATGACTCCGAGACGATGGGCTATAGCCCATGGTCTCGGAGTGATTTTCGTCTTTTTTTCAAATCCTCAAAAATGATGCAAAACGGCATGCTATAGTATGCCGTTCGAGACCATGGGCTATAGCCCATCGCCATGGTCATAAATGATGAAAAACGAGGATTTGAAAAAAAGACGAAAATGACTCCGAGACGATGGGCTATAGCCCATGGTCTCGGAGTGATTTTCGTCTTTTTTTCAAATCCTCAAAAATTATGGAAAACGGCATGCTATAGTATGCCGTTCGAGACCATGGGCTATAGCCCATCGCCATGGTCATGAATGATGAAAAACGAGGATTTGAAAAAAAGACGAAAATGACTCCGAGACGATGGGCTATAGCCCATGGTCTCTGAGTGATTTTCGTCTTTTTTTCAAATCCTCAAAAATGATGGAAAACGGCATGCTATAGTATGCCGTTCGAGACCATGGGCTATAGCCCATCGCCATGGTCATAAATGATGAAAAACGAGGATTTGAAAAAAAGACGAAAATGACTCCGAGACGATGGGCTATAGCCCATGGTCTCGGAGTGATTTTCGTCTTTTTTTCAAATCCTCAAAAATGATGGAAAACGGCATGCTATAGTATGCCGTTCGAGACCATGGGCTATAGCCCATCGCCATGGTCATAAATGATGAAAAACGAGGATTTGAAAAAAAGACGAAAATGACTCCGAGACGATGGGCTATAGCCCATGGTCTCGGAGTGATTTTCGTCTTTTTTTCAAATCCTCAAAAATGATGGAAAACGGCATGCTATAGTATGCCGTTCGAGACCATGGGCTATAGCCCATCGCCATGGTCATAAATAATGAAAAACGAGGATTTGAAAAAAGACGAAAATGACTCCGAGACGATGGGCTATAGCCCATGGTCTCGGAGTGATTATCGTCTTTTTTTCAAATCCTCAAAAATGATGTAAAACGGCATGCTATAGTATGCCGTTCGAGACCATGGGCTATAGCCCATCGCCATGGTCATAAATGATGAAAAACAAGGATTTGAAAAAAAGACGAAAATGACTCCGAGACGATGGGCTATAGCCCATGGTCTCTGCGTGATTTTCGTCTTTTTTTCAAATCCTCAAAAATGATGGAAAACGGCATGCTATAGTATGCCGTTCGAGACCATGGGCTATAGCCCATCGCCATGGTCATAAATGATGAAAAACGAGGATTTGAAAAAAAGACGAAAATCACTCAGAGACCGTCGTGATTTTCGTCTTCTTTTTTCAACACATTTTTTCAAGGTTTATAGGTCCTTCTCAGCTCAATCAACAGGACCAGAACACACCTGGGCTGGCTGCCAGGATCACATTCACCAATGGGGAGGCTGTCTGTGTCCTGTCATGGTTTCTCCTCTGTATTATCTGATTAACATCCACGATAACACTTAAAAGCACTAAAGACACCTTTGATGCACAGTACCATTCAAATGCTCTGTACATGATACCAAGGCCCCATTTGAAAAGTGACACCAAGAAGAACAACTTACAACCTAAAAATCACTGAGAGCTCAGTGGCACCCTTGTTAAGATGATGTCCATGTGAGCCAGAGGTTGTGAGTTCAAATCCAGCTGAGTTCCTCCTACTTTCACTCTGCAGCATGTTTTGGAGAATAACATCCAGAAGAGAACTGGAAAGAGATGGAAAGCTGAGGAGATTCTCAGAGAGCATGGTGGCACTCTGTGATAAGCTGCTGTATATGTGAGACCCTCAGACGGCATACTATAGCATGCCATTTTTCATCATTTTTGAGGATTTGAAAAAAAGACAAAAATCACTCAGAGACCATGGGCTATAGACCATCGTCTCGGAGTCATTTTCGTCTTTTTTTCAAATCCTCAAAAATGATGCAAAACGGCATGCTATAGTATGCCGTTCGAGACCATGGGCTATAGCCCATCGCCCTGGTCATAAATGATGAAAAACGAGGATTTGAAAAAAAGACAAAAATCACTCCGAGACCATGGCCTATAGCCCATCGTCTCGGAGTCATTTTCGTCTTTTTTTCAAATTCTCAAAAATGATGCAAAACGGCATGCTATAGTATGCCGTTCGAGACCATGGGCTATAGCCCATCGCCCTGGTCATAAATGATGAAAAACGAGGATTTGAAAAAAAGACAAAAATCACTCCGAGACCATGGCCTATAGCCCATGGTCTCGGAGTGATTTTCGTCTTTTTTTCAAATCCTCAAAAATGATGCAAAACGGCATGCTATAGTATGCCGTTCGAGACCATGGGCTATAGCCCATCGCCATGGTCATAAATGATGAAAAACGAGGATTTGAAAAAAAGACGAAAATGACTCCGAGACAATGGGCTATAGCCCATGGTCTCGGAGTGATTTTCGTCTTTTTTTCAAATCCTCAAAAATGATGTAAAACGGCATGCTATAGTATGCCGTTCGAGACCATGGGCTATAGCCCATCGCCATGGTCATAAATGATGAAAAACAAGGATTTGAAAAAAAGACAAAAATGACTCTGAGACGATGGGCTATAGCCCATGGTCTCGGAGTGATTATCGTCTTTTTTTCAAATCCTCAAAAATGATGTAAAACGGCATGCTATAGTATCCCGTTCGAGACCATGGGCTATAGCCCATCGCCATGGTCATAATTGATGAAAAACAAGGATTTGAAAAAAAGACGAAAATGACTCCGAGACGATGGGCTATAGCCCATGGTCTCGGAGTGATTTTCGTCTTTTTTTCAATTTTCTTTTTCAAGGTTTATAGGTCCTTCTCAGCTCAATCAACAGGACCAGAACACACCTGGGCTGGCTGCCAGGATCACATCCACCAATGGGGAGGCTGTCTGTGTCCTGTCATGGTTTCTCCTCTGTATTATCTGATTAACATCCACGATAACACTTAAAAGCACTAAAGACACCTTTGATGCACAGCACCATTCAAATGCTCTGTACATGATCCCAAGGCCCCATTTGAAAAGTGACACCAAGAAGAACAACTTACAACCTAAAAATCACTGAGAGCTCAGTGGCACCCTTGTTAAGATGATGTCCATGTGAGCCAGAGGTTGTGAGTTCAAATCCAGCTGAGTTCCTCCTACTTTCACTCTGCAGCATGTTTTGGAGAATAACATCCAGAAGAGAACTGGAAAGAGATGGAAAGCTGAGGAGATTCTCAGAGAGCATGGTGGCACTCTGTGATAAGCTGCTGTATATGTGAGACCCTCAGACGGCATACTATAGCATGCCATTTTTCATCATTTTTGAGGATTTGAAAAAAAGACAAAAATCACTCCGAGACCATGGGCTATAGACCATCGTCTCGGAGTCATTTTCGTCTTTTTTTCAAATCCTCAAAAATGATGCAAAACGGCATGCTATAGTATGCCGTTCGAGACCATGGGCTATAGCCCATCGCCATGGTCATAAATGATGAAAAACGAGGATTTGAAAAAAAGACGAAAATGACTCCGAGACGATGGGCTATAGCCCATGGTCTCGGAGTGATTTTCGTCTTTTTTTCAAATCCTCAAAAATGATGGAAAACGGCATGCTATAGTATGCCGTTCGAGACCATGGGCTATAGCCCATCGCCATGGTCATAAATAATGAAAAACGAGGATTTGAAAAAAGACGAAAATGACTCCGAGACGATGGGCTATAGCCCATGGTCTCGGAGTGATTATCGTCTTTTTTTCAAATCCTCAAAAATGATGTAAAACGGCATGCTATAGTATGCCGTTCGAGACCATGGGCTATAGCCCATCGCCATGGTCATAAATGATGAAAAACAAGGATTTGAAAAAAAGACGAAAATGACTCCGAGACGATGGGCTATAGCCCATGGTCTCTGCGTGATTTTCGTCTTTTTTTCAAATCCTCAAAAATGATGGAAAACGGCATGCTATAGTATGCCGTTCGAGACCATGGGCTATAGCCCATCGCCATGGTCATAAATGATGAAAAACGAGGATTTGAAAAAAAGACGAAAATCACTCAGAGACCGTCGTGATTTTCGTCTTTTTTTCAAAAAATTTTTTCAAGGTTTATAGGTCCTTCTCAGCTCAATCAACAGGACCAGAACACACCTGGGCTGGCTGCCAGGATCACATTCACCAATGGGGAGGCTGTCTGTGTCCTGTCATGGTTTCTCCTCTGTATTATCTGATTAACATCCACGATAACACTTAAAAGCACTAAAGACACCTTTGATGCACAGTACCATTCAAATGCTCTGTACATGATACCAAGGCCCCATTTGAAAAGTGACACCAAGAAGAACAACTTACAACCTAAAAATCACTGAGAGCTCAGTGGCACCCTTGTTAAGATGATGTCCATGTGAGCCAGAGGTTGTGAGTTCAAATCCAGCTGAGTTCCTCCTACTTTCACTCTGCAGCATGTTTTGGAGAATAACATCCAGAAGAGAACTGGAAAGAGATGGAAAGCTGAGGAGATTCTCAGAGAGCATGGTGGCACTCTGTGATAAGCTGCTGTATATGTGAGACCCTCAGACGGCATACTATAGCATGCCATTTTTCATCATTTTTGAGGATTTGAAAAAAAGACAAAAATCACTCAGAGACCATGGGCTATAGACCATCGTCTCGGAGTCATTTTCGTCTTTTTTTCAAATCCTCAAAAATGATGCAAAACGGCATGCTATAGTATGCCGTTCGAGACCATGGGCTATAGCCCATCGCCCTGGTCATAAATGATGAAAAACGAGGATTTGAAAAAAAGACAAAAATCACTCCGAGACCATGGCCTATAGCCCATCGTCTCGGAGTCATTTTCGTCTTTTTTTCAAATTCTCAAAAATGATGCAAAACGGCATGCTATAGTATGCCGTTCGAGACCATGGGCTATAGCCCATCGCCCTGGTCATAAATGATGAAAAACGAGGATTTGAAAAAAAGACAAAAATCACTCCGAGACCATGGCCTATAGCCCATGGTCTCGGAGTGATTTTCGTCTTTTTTTCAAATCCTCAAAAATGATGCAAAACGGCATGCTATAGTATGCCGTTCGAGACCATGGGCTATAGCCCATCGCCATGGTCATAAATGATGAAAAACGAGGATTTGAAAAAAAGACGAAAATGACTCCGAGACAATGGGCTATAGCCCATGGTCTCGGAGTGATTTTCGTCTTTTTTTCAAATCCTCAAAAATGATGTAAAACGGCATGCTATAGTATGCCGTTCGAGACCATGGGCTATAGCCCATCGCCATGGTCATAATTGATGAAAAACAAGGATTTGAAAAAAAGACGAAAATGACTCCGAGACGATGGGCTATAGCCCATGGTCTCGGAGTGATTTTCGTCTTTTTTTCAATTTTCTTTTTCAAGGTTTATAGGTCCTTCTCAGCTCAATCAACAGGACCAGAACACACCTGGGCTGGCTGCCAGGATCACATCCACCAATGGGGAGGCTGTCTGTGTCCTGTCATGGTTTCTCCTCTGTATTATCTGATTAACATCCACGATAACACTTAAAAGCACTAAAGACACCTTTGATGCACAGCACCATTCAAATGCTCTGTACATGATCCCAAGGCCCCATTTGAAAAGTGACACCAAGAAGAACAACTTACAACCTAAAAATCACTGAGAGCTCAGTGGCACCCTTGTTAAGATGATGTCCATGTGAGCCAGAGGTTGTGAGTTCAAATCCAGCTGAGTTCCTCCTACTTTCACTCTGCAGCATGTTTTGGAGAATAACATCCAGAAGAGAACTGGAAAGAGATGGAAAGCTGAGGAGATTCTCAGAGAGCATGGTGGCACTCTGTGATAAGCTGCTGTATATGTGAGACCCTCAGACGGCATACTATAGCATGCCATTTTTCATCATTTTTGAGGATTTGAAAAAAAGACAAAAATCACTCCGAGACCATAGGCTATAGACCATCGTCTCGGAGTCATTTTCGTCTTTTTTTCAAATCCTCAAAAATGATGCAAAACGGCATGCTATAGTATGCCGTTCGAGACCATGGGCTATAGCCCATCGCCCTGGTCATAAATGATGAAAAACGAGGATTTGAAAAAAAGACAAAAATCACTCCGAGACCATGGCCTATAGCCCATGGTCTCGGAGTGATTTTCGTCTTTTTTTCAAATCCTCAAAAATGATGCAAAACGGCATGCTATAGTATGCCGTTCGAGACCATGGGCTATAGCCCATCGCCATGGTCATAAATGATGAAAAACGAGGATTTGAAAAAAAGACGAAAATGACTCCGAGACAATGGGCTATAGCCCATGGTCTCGGAGTGATTTTCGTCTTTTTTTCAAATCCTCAAAAATGATGTAAAACGGCATGCTATAGTATGCCGTTCGAGACCATGGGCTATAGCCCATCGCCATGGTCATAAATGATGAAAAACGAGGATTTGAAAAAAAGACGAAAATGACTCCGAGACAATGGGCTATAGCCCATGGTCTCGGAGTGATTTTCGTCTTTTTTTCAAATCCTCAAAAATGATGTAAAACGGCATGCTATAGTATGCCGTTCGAGACCATGGGCTATAGCCCATCGCCATGGTCATAAATGATGAAAAACGAGGATTTGAAAAAAAGACGAAAATGACTCCGAGACAATGGGCTATAGCCCATGGTCTCGGAGTGATTTTCGTCTTTTTTTCAAATCCTCAAAAATGATGTAAAACGGCATGCTATAGTATGCCGTTCGAGACCATGGGCTATAGCCCATCGCCATGGTCATAAATGATGAAAAACAAGGATTTGAAAAAAAGACAAAAATGACTCTGAGACGATGGGCTATAGCCCATGGTCTCGGAGTGATTATCGTCTTTTTTTCAAATCCTCAAAAATGATGTAAAACGGCATGCTATAGTATCCCGTTCGAGACCATGGGCTATAGCCCATCGCCATGGTCATAATTGATGAAAAACAAGGATTTGAAAAAAAGACGAAAATGACTCCGAGACGATGGGCTATAGCCCATGGTCTCGGAGTGATTTTCGTCTTTTTTTCAATTTTCTTTTTCAAGGTTTATAGGTCCTTCTCAGCTCAATCAACAGGACCAGAACACACCTGGGCTGGCTGCCAGGATCACATCCACCAATGGGGAGGCTGTCTGTGTCCTGTCATGGTTTCTCCTCTGTATTATCTGATTAACATCCACGATAACACTTAAAAGCACTAAAGACACCTTTGATGCACAGCACCATTCAAATGCTCTGTACATGATCCCAAGGCCCCATTTGAAAAGTGACACCAAGAAGAACAACTTACAACCTAAAAATCACTGAGAGCTCAGTGGCACCCTTGTTAAGATGATGTCCATGTGAGCCAGAGGTTGTGAGTTCAAATCCAGCTGAGTTCCTCCTACTTTCACTCTGCAGCATGTTTTGGAGAATAACATCCAGAAGAGAACTGGAAAGAGATGGAAAGCTGAGGAGATTCTCAGAGAGCATGGTGGCACTCTGTGATAAGCTGCTGTATATGTGAGACCCTCAGACGGCATACTATAGCATGCCATTTTTCATCATTTTTGAGGATTTGAAAAAAAGACAAAAATCACTCCGAGACCATGGGCTATAGACCATCGTCTCGGAGTCATTTTCGTCTTTTTTTCAAAT
Organism: Electrona antarctica; assembly: GCF_951216825.1. Lineage (NCBI taxonomy): Eukaryota > Metazoa > Chordata > Actinopteri > Myctophiformes > Myctophidae > Electrona > Electrona antarctica. Next base: position 114,169 of record NW_027637509.1, read on the forward strand.
CCTCAAAAATGATGCAAAACGGCATGCTATAGTATGCCGTTCGAGACCATGGGCTATAGCCCATCGCCATGGTCATAAATGATGAAAAACGAGGATTTGAAAAAAAGACGAAAATGACTCCGAGACGATGGGCTATAGCCCATGGTCTCGGAGTGATTTTCGTCTTTTTTTCAAATCCTCAAAAATGATGGAAAACGGCATGCTATAGTATGCCGTTCGAGACCATGGGCTATAGCCCATCGCCATGGTCATAAATAATGAAAAACGAGGATTTGAAAAAAGACGAAAATGACTCCGAGACGATGGGCTATAGCCCATGGTCTCGGAGTGATTATCGTCTTTTTTTCAAATCCTCAAAAATGATGTAAAACGGCATGCTATAGTATGCCGTTCGAGACCATGGGCTATAGCCCATCGCCCTGGTCATAAATGATGAAAAACGAGGATTTGAAAAAAAGACAAAAATCACTCCGAGACCATGGCCTATAGCCCATCGTCTCGGAGTCATTTTCGTCTTTTTTTCAAATTCTCAAAAATGATGCAAAACGGCATGCTATAGTATGCCGTTCGAGACCATGGGCTATAGCCCATCGCCCTGGTCATAAATGATGAAAAACGAGGATTTGAAAAAAAGACAAAAATCACTCCGAGACCATGGCCTATAGCCCATGGTCTCGGAGTGATTTTCGTCTTTTTTTCAAATCCTCAAAAATGATGCAAAACGGCATGCTATAGTATGCCGTTCGAGACCATGGGCTATAGCCCATCGCCATGGTCATAAATGATGAAAAACGAGGATTTGAAAAAAAGACGAAAATGACTCCGAGACAATGGGCTATAGCCCATGGTCTCGGAGTGATTTTCGTCTTTTTTTCAAATCCTCAAAAATGATGTAAAACGGCATGCTATAGTATGCCGTTCGAGACCATGGGCTATAGCCCATCGCCATGGTCATAAATGATGAAAAACAAGGATTTGAAAAAAAGACAAAAATGACTCTGAGACGATGGGCTATAGCCCATGGTCTCGGAGTGATTATCGTCTTTTTTTCAAATCCTCAAAAATGATGTAAAACGGCATGCTATAGTATCCCGTTCGAGACCATGGGCTATAGCCCATCGCCATGGTCATAATTGATGAAAAACAAGGATTTGAAAAAAAGACGAAAATGACTCCGAGACGATGGGCTATAGCCCATGGTCTCGGAGTGATTTTCGTCTTTTTTTCAATTTTCTTTTTCAAGGTTTATAGGTCCTTCTCAGCTCAATCAACAGGACCAGAACACACCTGGGCTGGCTGCCAGGATCACATCCACCAATGGGGAGGCTGTCTGTGTCCTGTCATGGTTTCTCCTCTGTATTATCTGATTAACATCCACGATAACACTTAAAAGCACTAAAGACACCTTTGATGCACAGCACCATTCAAATGCTCTGTACATGATCCCAAGGCCCCATTTGAAAAGTGACACCAAGAAGAACAACTTACAACCTAAAAATCACTGAGAGCTCAGTGGCACCCTTGTTAAGATGATGTCCATGTGAGCCAGAGGTTGTGAGTTCAAATCCAGCTGAGTTCCTCCTACTTTCACTCTGCAGCATGTTTTGGAGAATAACATCCAGAAGAGAACTGGAAAGAGATGGAAAGCTGAGGAGATTCTCAGAGAGCATGGTGGCACTCTGTGATAAGCTGCTGTATATGTGAGACCCTCAGACGGCATACTATAGCATGCCATTTTTCATCATTTTTGAGGATTTGAAAAAAAGACAAAAATCACTCCGAGACCATGGGCTATAGACCATCGTCTCGGAGTCATTTTCGTCTTTTTTTCAAATCCTCAAAAATGATGCAAAACGGCATGCTATAGTATGCCGTTCGAGACCATTGGCTATAGCCCATCGCCCTGGTCATAAATGATGAAAAACGAGGATTTGAAAAAAAGACAAAAATCACTCCGAGACCATGGCCTATAGCCCATGGTCTCGGAGTGATTTTCGTCTTTTTTTCAAATCCTCAAAAATGATGCAAAACGGCATGCTATAGTATGCCGTTCGAGACCATGGGCTATAGCCCATCGCCATGGTCATAAATGATGAAAAACGAGGATTTGAAAAAAAGACGAAAATGACTCCGAGACAATGGGCTATAGCCCATGGTCTCAGAGTGATTTTCGTCTTTTTTTCAAATCCTCAAAAATGATGTAAAACGGCATGCTATAGTATGCCGTTCGAGACCATGGGCTATAGCCCATCGCCATGGTCATAAATGATGAAAAACAAGGATTTGAAAAAAAGACAAAAATGACTCTGAGACGATGGGCTATAGCCCATGGTCTCGGAGTGATTATCGTCTTTTTTTCAAATCCTCAAAAATGATGTAAAACGGCATGCTATAGTATCCCGTTCGAGACCATGGGCTATAGCCCATCGCCATGGTCATAATTGATGAAAAACAAGGATTTGAAAAAAAGACGAAAATGACTCCGAGACGATGGGCTATAGCCCATGGTCTCGGAGTGATTTTCGTCTTTTTTTCAATTTTCTTTTTCAAGGTTTATAGGTCCTTCTCAGCTCAATCAACAGGACCAGAACACACCTGGGCTGGCTGCCAGGATCACATCCACCAATGGGGAGGCTGTCTGTGTCCTGTCATGGTTTCTCCTCTGTATTATCTGATTAACATCCACGATAACACTTAAAAGCACTAAAGACACCTTTGATGCACAGCACCATTCAAATGCTCTGTACATGATCCCAAGGCCCCATTTGAAAAGTGACACCAAGAAGAACAACTTACAACCTAAAAATCACTGAGAGCTCAGTGGCACCCTTGTTAAGATGATGTCCATGTGAGCCAGAGGTTGTGAGTTCAAATCCAGCTGAGTTCCTCCTACTTTCACTCTGCAGCATGTTTTGGAGAATAACATCCAGAAGAGAACTGGAAAGAGATGGAAAGCTGAGGAGATTCTCAGAGAGCATGGTGGCACTCTGTGATAAGCTGCTGTATATGTGAGACCCTCAGACGGCATACTATAGCATGCCATTTTTCATCATTTTTGAGGATTTGAAAAAAAGACAAAAATCACTCCGAGACCATGGGCTATAGTATAGACCATCGTCTCGGAGTCATTTTCGTCTTTTTTTCAAATCCTCAAAAATGATGCAAAACGGCATGCTATAGTATGCCGTTCGAGACCATGGGCTATAGCCCATCGCCATGGTCATAAATGATGAAAAACGAGGATTTGAAAAAAATACGAAAATGACTCCGAGACGATGGGCTATAGCCCATGGTCTCGGAGTGATTTTCGTCTTTTTTTCAAATCCTCAAAAATGATGGAAAACGGCATGCTATAGTATGCCGTTCGAGACCATGGGCTATAGCCCATCGCCATGGTCATGAATGATGAAAAACGAGGATTTGAAAAAAAGACGAAAATGACTCCGAGACGATGGGCTATAGCCCATGGTCTCGGAGTGATTTTCGTCTTTTTTTCAAATCCTCAAAAATGATGGAAAACGGCATGCTATAGTATGCCGTTCGAGACCATGGGCTATAGCCCATCGCCATGGTCATGAATGATGAAAAACGAGGATATGAAAAAAAGACGAAAATGACTCCGAGACGATGGGCTATAGCCCATGGTCTCTGAGTGATTTTCGTCTTTTTTTCAAATCCTCAAAAATGATGGAAAACGGCATGCTATAGTATGCCGTTCGAGACCATGGGCTATAGCCCATCGCCGTAATCATAAATGATGAAAAACAAGGATTTGAAAAAAAGACGAAAATGACTCCGAGACGATGGGCTATAGCCCATGGTCTCGGAGTGATTTTCGTCTTTTTTTCAAATCCTCAAAAATGATGGAAAACGGCATGCTATAGTATGCCGTTCGAGACCATGGGCTATAGCCCATCGCCGTAATCATAAATGATGAAAAACAAGGATTTGAAAAAAAGACGAAAATGACTCCGAGACGATGGGCTATAGCCCATGGTCTCGGAGTGATTTTCGTCTTTTTTTCAAATCCTCAAAAATGATGCAAAACGGCATGCTATAGTATGCCGTTCGAGACCATGGGCTATAGCCCATCGCCATGGTCATAAATGATGAAAAACGAGGATTTGAAAAAAAGACGAAAATGACTCCGAGACGATGGGCTATAGCCCATGGTCTCGGAGTGATTTTCGTCTTTTTTTCAAATCCTCAAAAATTATGGAAAACGGCATGCTATAGTATGCCGTTCGAGACCATGGGCTATAGCCCATCGCCATGGTCATGAATGATGAAAAACGAGGATTTGAAAAAAAGACGAAAATGACTCCGAGACGATGGGCTATAGCCCATGGTCTCTGAGTGATTTTCGTCTTTTTTTCAAATCCTCAAAAATGATGGAAAACGGCATGCTATAGTATGCCGTTCGAGACCATGGGCTATAGCCCATCGCCATGGTCATAAATGATGAAAAACGAGGATTTGAAAAAAAGACGAAAATGACTCCGAGACGATGGGCTATAGCCCATGGTCTCGGAGTGATTTTCGTCTTTTTTTCAAATCCTCAAAAATGATGGAAAACGGCATGCTATAGTATGCCGTTCGAGACCATGGGCTATAGCCCATCGCCATGGTCATAAATGATGAAAAACGAGGATTTGAAAAAAAGACGAAAATGACTCCGAGACGATGGGCTATAGCCCATGGTCTCGGAGTGATTTTCGTCTTTTTTTCAAATCCTCAAAAATGATGGAAAACGGCATGCTATAGTATGCCGTTCGAGACCATGGGCTATAGCCCATCGCCATGGTCATAAATAATGAAAAACGAGGATTTGAAAAAAGACGAAAATGACTCCGAGACGATGGGCTATAGCCCATGGTCTCGGAGTGATTATCGTCTTTTTTTCAAATCCTCAAAAATGATGTAAAACGGCATGCTATAGTATGCCGTTCGAGACCATGGGCTATAGCCCATCGCCATGGTCATAAATGATGAAAAACAAGGATTTGAAAAAAAGACGAAAATGACTCCGAGACGATGGGCTATAGCCCATGGTCTCTGCGTGATTTTCGTCTTTTTTTCAAATCCTCAAAAATGATGGAAAACGGCATGCTATAGTATGCCGTTCGAGACCATGGGCTATAGCCCATCGCCATGGTCATAAATGATGAAAAACGAGGATTTGAAAAAAAAGACGAAAATCACTCAGAGACCGTCGTGATTTTCGTCTTTTTTTCAAATTTTTTTTTCAAGGTTTATAGGTCCTTCTCAGCTCAATCAACAGGACCAGAACACACCTGGGCTGGCTGCCAGGATCACATTCACCAATGGGGAGGCTGTCTGTGTCCTGTCATGGTTTCTCCTCTGTATTATCTGATTAACATCCACGATAACACTTAAAAGCACTAAAGACACCTTTGATGCACAGTACCATTCAAATGCTCTGTACATGATACCAAGGCCCCATTTGAAAAGTGACACCAAGAAGAACAACTTACAACCTAAAAATCACTGAGAGCTCAGTGGCACCCTTGTTAAGATGATGTCCATGTGAGCCAGAGGTTGTGAGTTCAAATCCAGCTGAGTTCCTCCTACTTTCACTCTGCAGCATGTTTTGGAGAATAACATCCAGAAGAGAACTGGAAAGAGATGGAAAGCTGAGGAGATTCTCAGAGAGCATGGTGGCACTCTGTGATAAGCTGCTGTATATGTGAGACCCTCAGACGGCATACTATAGCATGCCATTTTTCATCATTTTTGAGGATTTGAAAAAAAGACAAAAATCACTCAGAGACCATGGGCTATAGACCATCGTCTCGGAGTCATTTTCGTCTTTTTTTCAAATCCTCAAAAATGATGCAAAACGGCATGCTATAGTATGCCGTTCGAGACCATGGGCTATAGCCCATCGCCCTGGTCATAAATGATGAAAAACGAGGATTTGAAAAAAAGACAAAAATCACTCCGAGACCATGGCCTATAGCCCATCGTCTCGGAGTCATTTTCGTCTTTTTTTCAAATTCTCAAAAATGATGCAAAACGGCATGCTATAGTATGCCGTTCGAGACCATGGGCTATAGCCCATCGCCCTGGTCATAAATGATGAAAAACGAGGATTTGAAAAAAAGACAAAAATCACTCCGAGACCATGGCCTATAGCCCATGGTCTCGGAGTGATTTTCGTCTTTTTTTCAAATCCTCAAAAATGATGCAAAACGGCATGCTATAGTATGCCGTTCGAGACCATGGGCTATAGCCCATCGCCATGGTCATAAATGATGAAAAACGAGGATTTGAAAAAAAGACGAAAATGACTCCGAGACAATGGGCTATAGCCCATGGTCTCGGAGTGATTTTCGTCTTTTTTTCAAATCCTCAAAAATGATGTAAAACGGCATGCTATAGTATGCCGTTCGAGACCATGGGCTATAGCCCATCGCCATGGTCATAAATGATGAAAAACAAGGATTTGAAAAAAAGACAAAAATGACTCTGAGACGATGGGCTATAGCCCATGGTCTCGGAGTGATTATCGTCTTTTTTTCAAATCCTCAAAAATGATGTAAAACGGCATGCTATAGTATCCCGTTCGAGACCATGGGCTATAGCCCATCGCCATGGTCATAATTGATGAAAAACAAGGATTTGAAAAAAAGACGAAAATGACTCCGAGACGATGGGCTATAGCCCATGGTCTCGGAGTGATTTTCGTCTTTTTTTCAATTTTCTTTTTCAAGGTTTATAGGTCCTTCTCAGCTCAATCAACAGGACCAGAACACACCTGGGCTGGCTGCCAGGATCACATCCACCAATGGGGAGGCTGTCTGTGTCCTGTCATGGTTTCTCCTCTGTATTATCTGATTAACATCCACGATAACACTTAAAAGCACTAAAGACACCTTTGATGCACAGCACCATTCAAATGCTCTGTACATGATCCCAAGGCCCCATTTGAAAAGTGACACCAAGAAGAACAACTTACAACCTAAAAATCACTGAGAGCTCAGTGGCACCCTTGTTAAGATGATGTCCATGTGAGCCAGAGGTTGTGAGTTCAAATCCAGCTGAGTTCCTCCTACTTTCACTCTGCAGCATGTTTTGGAGAATAACATCCAGAAGAGAACTGGAAAGAGATGGAAAGCTGAGGAGATTCTCAGAGAGCATGGTGGCACTCTGTGATAAGCTGCTGTATATGTGAGACCCTCAGACGGCATACTATAGCATGCCATTTTTCATCATTTTTGAGGATTTGAAAAAAAGACAAAAATCACTCCGAGACCATGGGCTATAGACCATCGTCTCGGAGTCATTTTCGTCTTTTTTTCAAATCCTCAAAAATGATGCAAAACGGCATGCTATAGTATGCCGTTCGAGACCATGGGCTATAGCCCATCGCCATGGTCATAAATGATGAAAAACGAGGATTTGAAAAAAAGACGAAAATGACTCCGAGACGATGGGCTATAGCCCATGGTCTCGGAGTGATTTTCGTCTTTTTTTCAAATCCTCAAAAATGATGGAAAACGGCATGCTATAGTATGCCGTTCGAGACCATGGGCTATAGCCCATCGCCATGGTCATGAATGATGAAAAACGAGGATTTGAAAAAAAGACGAAAATGACTCCGAGACGATGGGCTATAGCCCATGGTCTCGGAGTGATTTTCGTCTTTTTTTCAAATCCTCAAAAATGATGGAAAACGGCATGCTATAGTATGCCGTTCGAGACCATGGGCTATAGCCCATCGCCATGGTCATGAATGATGAAAAACGAGGATATGAAAAAAAGACGAAAATGACTCCGAGACGATGGGCTATAGCCCATGGTCTCTGAGTGATTTTCGTCTTTTTTTCAAATCCTCAAAAATGATGGAAAACGGCATGCTATAGTATGCCGTTCGAGACCATGGGCTATAGCCCATCGCCGTAATCATAAATGATGAAAAACAAGGATTTGAAAAAAAGACGAAAATGACTCCGAGACGATGGGCTATAGCCCATGGTCTCGGAGTGATTTTCGTCTTTTTTTCAAATCCTCAAAAATGATGGAAAACGGCATGCTATAGTATGCCGTTCGAGACCATGGGCTATAGCCCATCGCCGTAATCATAAATGATGAAAAACAAGGATTTGAAAAAAAGACGAAAATGACTCCGAGACGATGGGCTATAGCCCATGGTCTCGGAGTGATTTTCGTCTTTTTTTCAAATCCTCAAAAATGATGGAAAACGGCATGCTATAGTATGCCGTTCGAGACCATGGGCTATAGCCCATCGCCATGGTCATGAATGATGAAAAACGAGGATTTGAAAAAAAGACGAAAATGACTCCGAGACGATGGGCTATAGCCCATGGTCTCGGAGTGATTATCGTCTTTTCGAGACCATGGGCTATAGCCCATCGCCATGGTCATAAATGATGAAAAACAAGGATTTGAAATAAAGACGAAAATGACTCCGAGACGATGGGCTATAGCCCATGGTCTCGGAGTGATTTTCGTCTTTTTTTCAAATCCTCAAAAATGATGCAAAACGGCATGCTATAGTATGCCGTTCGAGACCATGGGCTATAGCCCATCGCCATGGTCATAAATGATGAAAAACGAGGATTTGAAAAAAAGACGAAAATGACTCCGAGACGATGGGCTATAGCCCATGGTCTCGGAGTGATTATCGTCTTTTTTTCAAATCCTCAAAAATTATGTAAAACGTCATGCTATAGTATGCCGTTAGAGACCATGGGCTATAGCCCATCGCCATGGTCATAAATGATGGAAAACAAGGATTTGAAAAAAAGTCGAAAATGACTCCGAGATGATGGGCTATAGCCCATGGTCTCGGAGTGATTTTCGTCTTTTTTTCAAATCCTCAAAAATGATGCAAAACGGCATGCTATAGTATGCCGTTCGAGACCATGGGCTATAGCCCATCGCCATGGTCATAAATGATGAAAAACGAGGATTTGAAAAAAAGACGAAAATGACTCCGAGACGATGGGCTATAGCCCATGGTCTCGGAGTGATTATCGTCTTTTTTTCAAATCCTCAAAAATTATATAAAACGTCATGCTATAGTATGCCGTTCGAGACCATGGGCTATAGCCCATCGCCATGGTCATAAATGATGGAAAACAAGGATTTGAAAAAAAGACGAAAATGACTCCGAGACGATGGGCTATAGCCCATGGTCTCTGAGTGATTTTCGTCTTTTTTTCAAATCCTCAAAAATGATGGAAAACGGCATGCTATAGTATGCCGTTCGAGACCATGGGCTATAGCCCATCGCCATGGTCAAAAATGATGAAAAACGAGGATTTGAAAAAAAGACGAAAATGACTATAGCCCATGGTCTCTGAGTGATTTTCGTCTTTTTTTCAAATCCTCAAAAATGATGGAAAACGGCATGCTATAGTATGCCGTTCGAGACCATGGGCTATAGCCCATCGCCATGGTCATAAATGATGAAAAACGAGGATTTGAAAAAAAGACGAAAATGACTCCGAGACGATGGGCTATAGCCCATGGTCTCGGAGTGATTATCGTCTTTTTTTCAAATCCTCAAAAATTATGTAAAACGTCATGCTATAGTATGCCGTTAGAGACCATGGGCTATAGCCCATCGCCATGGTCATAAATGATGGAAAACAAGGATTTGAAAAAAAGACGAAAATGACTCCGAGACGATGGGCTATAGCCCATGGTCTCGGAGTGATTATCGTCTTTTTTTCAAATCCTCAAAAATTATGTAAAACGTCATGCTATAGTATGCCGTTAGAGACCATGGGCTATAGCCCATCGCCATGGTCATAAATGATGGAAAACAAGGATTTGAAAAAAAGACGAAAATGACTCCGAGACGATGGGCTATAGCCCATGGTCTCTGAGTGATTTTCGTCTTTTTTTCAAATCCTCAAAAATGATGGAAAACGGCATGCTATAGTATGCCGTTCGAGACCATGGGCTATAGCCCATCGCCATGGTCATAAATGATGAAAAACGAGTATTTGAAAAAAAGACGAAAATGACTCCGAGACGATGGGCTATAGCCCATGGTCTCGGAGTGATTATCGTCTTTTTTTCAAATCCTCAAAAATGATGGAAAACGGCATGCTATAGTATGCCGTTCGAGACCATGGGCTATAGCCCATCGCCATGGTCATGAATGATGAAAAACGAGGATTTGAAAAAAAGACGAAAATGACTCCGAGACGATGGGCTATAGCCCATGGTCTCGGAGTGATTATCGTCTTTTCGAGACCATGGGCTATAGCCCATCGCCATGGTCATAAATGATGAAAAACGAGGATTTGAAAAAAAGACGAAAATGACTCCGAGACGATGGGCTATAGCCCATGGTCTCGGAGTGATTATCGTCTTTTTTTCAAATCCTCAAAAATTATGTAAAACGTCATGCTATAGTATGCCGTTAGAGACCATGGGCTATAGCCCATCGCCATGGTCATAAATGATGGAAAACAAGGATTTAAGAAAAGACGAAAATGACTCCGAGACGATGGGCTATAGCCCATGGTCTCGGAGTGATTTTCGTCTTTTTTTCAAATCCTCAAAAATGATGCAAAACGGCATGCTATAGTATGCCGTTCGAGACCATGGGCTATAGCCCATCGCCATGGTCATAAATGATGAAAAACGAGGATTTGAAAAAAAGACGAAAATGACTCCGAGACGATGGGCTATAGCCCATGGTCTCGGAGTGATTATCGTCTTTTTTTCGAATCCTCAAAAATTATGTAAAACGTCATGCTATAGTATGCCGTTAGAGACCATGGGCTATAGCCCATCGCCATGGTCATAAATGATGGAAAACAAGGATTTGAAAAAAAGACGAAAATGACTCCGAGACGATGGGCTATAGCCCATGGTCTCGGAGTGATTTTCGTCTTTTTTTCAAATCCTCAAAAATGATGGAAAACGGCATGCTATAGTATGCCGTTCGAGACCATGGGCTATAGCCCATCGCCATGGTCATGAATGATGAAAAACGAGGATTTGAAAAAAAGACGAAAATGACTCCGAGACGATGGGCTATAGCCCATGGTCTCTGAGTGATTTTCGTCTTTTTTTTAAATCCTCAAAAATGATGGAAAACGGCATGCTATAGTATGCCGTTCGAGACCATGGGCTATAGCCCATCGCCATGGTCATAAATGATGAAAAACGAGGATTTGAAAAAAAGACGAAAATGACTCCGAGACGATGGGCTATAGCCCATGGTCTCGGAGTGATTTTCGTCTTTTTTTCAAATCCTCAAAAATGATGGAAAACGGCATGCTATAGTATGCCGTTCGAGACCATGGGCTATAGCCCATCGCCATGGTCATGAATGATGAAAAACGAGGATATGAAAAAAAGACGAAAATGACTCCGAGACGATGGGCTATAGCCCATGGTCTCTGAGTGATTTTCGTCTTTTTTTCAAATCCTCAAAAATGATGGAAAACGGCATGCTATAGTATGCCGTTCGAGACCATGGGCTATAGCCCATCGCCATAATCATAAATGATGAAAAACAAGGATTTGAAAAAAAGACGAAAATGACTCCGAGACGATGGGCTATAGCCCATGGTCTCGGAGTGATTTTCGTCTTTTTTTCAAATCCTCAAAAATGATGGAAAACGGCATGCTATAGTATGCCGTTCGAGACCATGGGCTATAGCCCATCGCCATGGTCATGAATGATGAAAAACGAGGATTTGAAAAAAAGACGAAAATGACTCCGAGACGATGGGCTATAGCCCATGGTCTCTGAGTGATTTTCGTCTTTTTTTCAAATCCTCAAAAATGATGGAAAACGGCATGCTATAGTATGCCGTTCGAGACCATGGGCTATAGCCCATCGCCATAATCATAAATGATGAAAAACAAGGATTTGAAAAAAAGACGAAAATGACTCCGAGACGATGGGCTATAGCCCATGGTCTCGGAGTGATTTTCGTCTTTTTTTCAAATCCTCAAAAATGATGGAAAACGGCATGCTATAGTATGCCGTTCGAGACCATGGGCTATAGCCCATCGCCATGGTCATGAATGATGAAAAACGAGGATTTGAAAAAAAGACGAAAATGACTCCGAGACGATGGGCTATAGCCCATGGTCTCGGAGTGATTATCGTCTTTTCGAGACCATGGGCTATAGCCCATCGCCATGGTCATAAATGATGAAAAACAAGGATTTGAAAAAAAGACGAAAATGACTCAGAGACGATGGGCTATAGCCCATGGTCTCGGAGTGATTTTCGTCTTTTTTTCAAATCCTCAAAAATGATGGAAAACGGCATGCTATAGTATGCCGTTCGAGACCATGGGCTATAGCCCATCGCCATGGTCATGAATGATGAAAAACGAGGATTTGAAAAAAAGACGAAAATGACTCCGAGACGATGGGCTATAGCCCATGGTCTCGGAGTGATTATCGTCTTTTCGAGACCATGGGCTATAGCCCATCGCCATGGTCATAAATGATGAAAAACAAGGATTTGAAATAAAGACGAAAATGACTCCGAGACGATGGGCTATAGCCCATGGTCTCGGAGTGATTTTCGTCTTTTTTTCAAATCCTCAAAAATGATGCAAAACGGCATGCTATAGTATGCCGTTCGAGACCATGGGCTATAGCCCATCGCCATGGTCATAAATGATGAAAAACGAGGATTTGAAAAAAAGACGAAAATGACTCCGAGACGATGGGCTATAGCCCATGGTCTCGGAGTGATTATCGTCTTTTTTTCAAATCCTAAAAAAATTATGTAAAACGTCATGCTATAGTATGCCGTTAGAGACCATGGGCTATAGCCCATCGCCATGGTCATAAATGATGGAAAACAAGGATTTGAAAAAAAGTCGAAAATGACTCCGAGATGATGGGCTATAGCCCATGGTCTCGGAGTGATTTTCGTCTTTTTTTCAAATCCTCAAAAATGATGCAAAACGGCATGCTATAGTATGCCGTTCGAGACCATGGGCTATAGCCCATCGCCATGGTCATAAATGATGAAAAACGAGGATTTGAAAAAAAGACGAAAATGACTCCGAGACGATGGGCTATAGCCCATGGTCTCGGAGTGATTATCGTCTTTTTTTCAAATCCTCAAAAATTATATAAAACGTCATGCTATAGTATGCCGTTCGAGACCATGGGCTATAGCCCATCGCCATGGTCATAAATGATGGAAAACAAGGATTTGAAAAAAAGACGAAAATGACTCCGAGACGATGGGCTATAGCCCATGGTCTCTGAGTGATTTTCGTCTTTTTTTCAAATCCTCAAAAATGATGGAAAACGGCATGCTATAGTATGCCGTTCGAGACCATGGGCTATAGCCCATCGCCATGGTCAAAAATGATGAAAAACGAGGATTTGAAAAAAAGACGAAAATGACTATAGCCCATGGTCTCTGAGTGATTTTCGTCTTTTTTTCAAATCCTCAAAAATGATGGAAAACGGCATGCTATAGTATGCCGTTCGAGACCATGGGCTATAGCCCATCGCCATGGTCATAAATGATGAAAAACGAGGATTTGAAAAAAAGACGAAAATGACTCCGAGACGATGGGCTATAGCCCATGGTCTCGGAGTGATTATCGTCTTTTTTTCAAATCCTCAAAAATTATGTAAAACGTCATGCTATAGTATGCCGTTAGAGACCATGGGCTATAGCCCATCGCCATGGTCATAAATGATGGAAAACAAGGATTTGAAAAAAAGACGAAAATGACTCCGAGACGATGGGCTATAGCCCATGGTCTCGGAGTGATTATCGTCTTTTTTTCAAATCCTCAAAAATTATGTAAAACGTCATGCTATAGTATGCCGTTAGAGACCATGGGCTATAGCCCATCGCCATGGTCATAAATGATGGAAAACAAGGATTTGAAAAAAAGACGAAAATGACTCCGAGACGATGGGCTATAGCCCATGGTCTCTGAGTGATTTTCGTCTTTTTTTCAAATCCTCAAAAATGATGGAAAACGGCATGCTATAGTATGCCGTTCGAGACCATGGGCTATAGCCCATCGCCATGGTCATAAATGATGAAAAACGAGTATTTGAAAAAAAGACGAAAATGACTCCGAGACGATGGGCTATAGCCCATGGTCTCGGAGTGATTATCGTCTTTTTTTCAAATCCTCAAAAATGATGGAAAACGGCATGCTATAGTATGCCGTTCGAGACCATGGGCTATAGCCCATCGCCATGGTCATGAATGATGAAAAACGAGGATTTGAAAAAAAGACGAAAATGACTCCGAGACGATGGGCTATAGCCCATGGTCTCGGAGTGATTATCGTCTTTTCGAGACCATGGGCTATAGCCCATCGCCATGGTCATAAATGATGAAAAACGAGGATTTGAAAAAAAGACGAAAATGACTCCGAGACGATGGGCTATAGCCCATGGTCTCGGAGTGATTATCGTCTTTTTTTCAAATCCTCAAAAATTATGTAAAACGTCATGCTATAGTATGCCGTTAGAGACCATGGGCTATAGCCCATCGCCATGGTCATAAATGATGGAAAACAAGGATTTAAGAAAAGACGAAAATGACTCCGAGACGATGGGCTATAGCCCATGGTCTCGGAGTGATTTTCGTCTTTTTTTCAAATCCTCAAAAATGATGCAAAACGGCATGCTATAGTATGCCGTTCGAGACCATGGGCTATAGCCCATCGCCATGGTCATAAATGATGAAAAACGAGGATTTGAAAAAAAGACGAAAATGACTCCGAGACGATGGGCTATAGCCCATGGTCTCGGAGTGATTATCGTCTTTTTTTCGAATCCTCAAAAATTATGTAAAACGTCATGCTATAGTATGCCGTTAGAGACCATGGGCTATAGCCCATCGCCATGGTCATAAATGATGGAAAACAAGGATTTGAAAAAAAGACGAAAATGACTCCGAGACGATGGGCTATAGCCCATGGTCTCGGAGTTATTTTCGTCTTTTTTTCAAATCCTCAAAAATGATGGAAAACGGCATGCTATAGTATGCCGTTCGAGACCATGGGCTATAGCCCATCGCCATGGTCATGAATGATGAAAAACGAGGATTTGAAAAAAAGACGAAAATGACTCCGAGACGATGGGCTATAGCCCATGGTCTCTGAGTGATTTTCGTCTTTTTTTCAAATCCTCAAAAATGATGGAAAACGGCATGCTATAGTATGCCGTTCGAGACCATGGGCTATAGCCCATCGCCATGGTCATAAATGATGAAAAACGAGGATTTGAAAAAAAGACGAAAATGACTCCGAGACGATGGGCTATAGCCCATGGTCTCGGAGTGATTTTCGTCTTTTTTTCAAATCCTCAAAAATGATGGAAAACGGCATGCTATAGTATGCCGTTCGAGACCATGGGCTATAGCCCATCGCCATGGTCATGAATGATGAAAAACGAGGATATGAAAAAAAGACGAAAATGACTCCGAGACGATGGGCTATAGCCCATGGTCTCTGAGTGATTTTCGTCTTTTTTTCAAATCCTCAAAAATGATGGAAAACGGCATGCTATAGTATGCCGTTCGAGACCATGGGCTATAGCCCATCGCCATAATCATAAATGATGAAAAACAAGGATTTGAAAAAAAGACGAAAATGACTCCGAGACGATGGGCTATAGCCCATGGTCTCGGAGTGATTTTCGTCTTTTTTTCAAATCCTCAAAAATGATGGAAAACGGCATGCTATAGTATGCCGTTCGAGACCATGGGCTATAGCCCATCGCCATGGTCATGAATGATGAAAAACGAGGATTTGAAAAAAAGACGAAAATGACTCCGAGACGATGGGCTATAGCCCATGGTCTCTGAGTGATTTTCGTCTTTTTTTCAAATCCTCAAAAATGATGGAAAACGGCATGCTATAGTATGCCGTTCGAGACCATGGGCTATAGCCCATCGCCATAATCATAAATGATGAAAAACAAGGATTTGAAAAAAAGACGAAAATGACTCCGAGACGATGGGCTATAGCCCATGGTCTCGGAGTGATTTTCGTCTTTTTTTCAAATCCTCAAAAATGATGGAAAACGGCATGCTATAGTATGCCGTTCGAGACCATGGGCTATAGCCCATCGCCATGGTCATGAATGATGAAAAACGAGGATTTGAAAAAAAGACGAAAATGACTCCGAGACGATGGGCTATAGCCCATGGTCTCGGAGTGATTATCGTCTTTTCGAGACCATGGGCTATAGCCCATCGCCATGGTCATAAATGATGAAAAACAAGGATTTGAAAAAAAGACGAAAATGACTCCGAGACGATGGGCTATAGCCCATGGTCTCGGAGTGATTTTCGTCTTTTTTTCAAATCCTCAAAAATGATGCAAAACGGCATGCTATAGTATGCCGTTCGAGACCATGGGCTATAGCCCATCGCATGGTCATAAATGATGAAAAACGAGGATTTGAAAAAAAGACGAAAATGACTCCGAGACGATGGGCTATAGCCCATGGTCTCGGAGTGATTTTCGTCTTTTTTTCAAATCCTCAAAAATGATGCAAAACGGCATGCTATAGTATGCCGTTCGAGACCATGGGCTATAGCCCATCGCCATGGTCATAAATG
The DNA here is from genome assembly GCF_951216825.1 of Electrona antarctica. NCBI lineage: Eukaryota > Metazoa > Chordata > Actinopteri > Myctophiformes > Myctophidae > Electrona > Electrona antarctica. The sequence goes on from NW_027637509.1 coordinate 130,754, forward strand.
ATGAAAAACGAGGATTTGAAAAAAAGACGAAAATGACTCCGAGACGATGGGCTTTAGCCCATGGTCTCTGAGTGATTTTCGTCTTTTTTTCAAATCCTCAAAAATGATGGAAAACGGCATGCTATAGTATGCCGTTCGAGACCATGGGCTATAGCCCATCGCCATGGTCATAAATGATGAAAAACGAGGATTTGAAAAAAAGACGAAAATGACTCCGAGACGATGGGCTATAGCCCATGGTCTCTGAGTGATTTTCGTCTTTTTTTCAAATCCTCAAAAATGATGGAAAACGGCATGCTATAGTATGCCGTTCGAGACCATGGGCTATAGCCCATCGCCATGGTCATAAATGATGAAAAACGAGGATTTGAAAAAAAGACGAAAATGACTCCGAGACGATGGGCTATAGCCCATGGTCTCGGAGTGATTTTCGTCTTTTTTTCAAATCCTCAAAAATGATGCAAAACGGCATGCTATAGTATGCCGTTCGAGACCATGGGCTATAGCCCATCGCCCTGGTCATAAATGATGAAAAACGAGGATTTGAAAAAAAGACAAAAATCACTCCGAGACCATGGCCTATAGCCCATCGTCTCGGAGTCATTTTCGTCTTTTTTTCAAATTCTCAAAAATGATGCAAAACGGCATGCTATAGTATGCCGTTCGAGACCATGGGCTATAGCCCATCGCCCTGGTCATAAATGATGAAAAACGAGGATTTGAAAAAAAGACAAAAATCACTCCGAGACCATGGCCTATAGCCCATGGTCTCGGAGTGATTTTCGTCTTTTTTTCAAATCCTCAAAAATGATGCAAAACGGCATGCTATAGTATGCCGTTCGAGACCATGGGCTATAGCCCATCGCCATGGTCATAAATGATGAAAAACGAGGATTTGAAAAAAAGACGAAAATGACTCCGAGACGATGGGCTATAGCCCATGGTCTCGGAGTGATTTTCGTCTTTTTTTCAAATCCTCAAAAATGATGTAAAACGGCATGCTATAGTATGCCGTTCGAGACCATGGGCTATAGCCCATCGCCATGGTCATAAATGATGAAAAACAAGGATTTGAAAAAAAGACAAAAATGACTCTGAGACGATGGGCTATAGCCCATGGTCTCGGAGTGATTATCGTCTTTTTTTCAAATCCTCAAAAATGATGTAAAACGGCATGCTATAGTATCCCGTTCGAGACCATGGGCTATAGCCCATCGCCATGGTCATAATTGATGAAAAACAAGGATTTGAAAAAAAGACGAAAATGACTCCGAGACGATGGGCTATAGCCCATGGTCTCGGAGTGATTTTCGTCTTTTTTTCAATTTTCTTTTTCAAGGTTTATAGGTCCTTCTCAGCTCAATCAACAGGACCAGAACACACCTGGGCTGGCTGCCAGGATCACATCCACCAATGGGGAGGCTGTCTGTGTCCTGTCATGGTTTCTCCTCTGTATTATCTGATTAACATCCACGATAACACTTAAAAGCACTAAAGACACCTTTGATGCACAGCACCATTCAAATGCTCTGTACATGATCCCAAGGCCCCATTTGAAAAGTGACACCAAGAAGAACAACTTACAACCTAAAAATCACTGAGAGCTCAGTGGCACCCTTGTTAAGATGATGTCCATGTGAGCCAGAGGTTGTGCGTTCAAATCCAGCTGAGTTCCTCCTACTTTCACTCTGCAGCATGTTTTGGAGAATAACATCCAGAAGAGAACTGGAAAGAGATGGAAAGCTGAGGAGATTCTCAGAGAGCATGGTGGCACTCTGTGATAAGCTGCTGTCTATGTGAGCCACAGGTCGTGGGTTCAAGTTCAGCCCATGGCCTCAGACGGCATACTATAGCATGCCATTTTGCATCATTTTTGAGGATTTGAAAAAAAGACAAAAATCACTCCGAGACCATGGGCTATAGCCCATCGTCTCGGAGTCATTTTCGTCTTTTTTTCAAATCCTCAAAAATGATGCAAAACGGCATGCTATAGTATGCCGTTCGAGACCATGGGCTATAGCCCATCGCCATGGTCATAAATGATGAAAAACGAGGATTTGAAAAAAAGACGAAAATGACTCCGAGACGATGGGCTATAGCCCATGGTCTCGGAGTGATTTTCGTCTTTTTTTCAAATCCTCAAAAATGATGGAAAACGGCATGCTATAGTATGCCGTTCGAGACCATGGGCTATAGCCCATCGCCATGGTCATGAATGATGAAAAACGAGGATATGAAAAAAAGACGAAAATGACTCCGAGACGATGGGCTATAGCCCATGGTCTCTGAGTGATTTTCGTCTTTTTTTCAAATCCTCAAAAATGATGGAAAACGGCATGCTATAGTATGCCGTTCGAGACCATGGGCTATAGCCCATCGCCATAATCATAAATGATGAAAAACAAGGATTTGAAAAAAAGACGAAAATGACTCCGAGACGATGGGCTATAGCCCATGGTCTCGGAGTGATTTTCGTCTTTTTTTCAAATCCTCAAAAATGATGGAAAACGGCATGCTATAGTATGCCGTTCGAGACCATGGGCTATAGCCCATCGCCATGGTCATGAATGATGAAAAACGAGGATTTGAAAAAAAGACGAAAATGACTCCGAGACGATGGGCTATAGCCCATGGTCTCTGAGTGATTTTCGTCTTTTTTTCAAATCCTCAAAAATGATGGAAAACGGCATGCTATAGTATGCCGTTCGAGACCATGGGCTATAGCCCATCGCCATAATCATAAATGATGAAAAACAAGGATTTGAAAAAAAGACGAAAATGACTCCGAGACGATGGGCTATAGCCCATGGTCTCGGAGTGATTTTCGTCTTTTTTTCAAATCCTCAAAAATGATGGAAAACGGCATGCTATAGTATGCCGTTCGAGACCATGGGCTATAGCCCATCGCCATGGTCATGAATGATGAAAAACGAGGATTTGAAAAAAAGACGAAAATGACTCCGAGACGATGGGCTATAGCCCATGGTCTCGGAGTGATTATCGTCTTTTCGAGACCATGGGCTATAGCCCATCGCCATGGTCATAAATGATGAAAAACAAGGATTTGAAAAAAAGACGAAAATGACTCCGAGACGATGGGCTATAGCCCATGGTCTCGGAGTGATTTTCGTCTTTTTTTCAAATCCTCAAAAATGATGCAAAACGGCATGCTATAGTATGCCGTTCGAGACCATGGGCTATAGCCCATCGCATGGTCATAAATGATGAAAAACGAGGATTTGAAAAAAAGACGAAAATGACTCCGAGACGATGGGCTATAGCCCATGGTCTCGGAGTGATTTTCGTCTTTTTTTCAAATCCTCAAAAATGATGCAAAACGGCATGCTATAGTATGCCGTTCGAGACCATGGGCTATAGCCCATCGCCATGGTCATAAATGATGAAAAACGAGGATTTGAAAAAAAGACGAAAATGACTCCGAGACGATGGGCTATAGCCCATGGTCTCTGAGTGATTTTCGTCTTTTTTTCAAATCCTCAAAAATGATGGAAAACGGCATGCTATAGTATGCCGTTCGAGACCATGGGCTATAGCCCATCGCCATGGTCATAAATGATGAAAAACGAGGATTTGAAAAAAAGACGAAAATGACTCCGAGACGATGGGCTATAGCCCATGGTCTCGGAGTGATTTTCGTCTTTTTTTCAAATCCTCAAAAATGATGCAAAACGGCATGCTATAGTATGCCGTTCGAGACCATGGGCTATAGCCCATCGCCATGGTCATAAATGATGAAAAACGAGGATTTGAAAAAAAGACGAAAATGACTCCGAGACGATGGGCTATAGCCCATGGTCTCGGAGTGATTATCGTCTTTTTTTCAAATCCTCAAAAATTATGTAAAACGGCATGCTATAGTATGCCGTTCGAGACCATGGGCTATAGCCCATCGCCATGGTCATGAATGATGAAAAACGAGGATATGAAAAAAAGACGAAAATGACTCCGAGACGATGGGCTATAGCCCATGGTCTCTGAGTGATTTTCGTCTTTTTTTCAAATCCTCAAAAATGATGGAAAACGGCATGCTATAGTATGCCGTTCGAGACCATGGGCTATAGCCCATCGCCATAATCATAAATGATGAAAAACAAGGATTTGAAAAAAAGACGAAAATGACTCCGAGACGATGGGCTATAGCCCATGGTCTCGGAGTGATTTTCGTCTTTTTTTCAAATCCTCAAAAATGATGGAAAACGGCATGCTATAGTATGCCGTTCGAGACCATGGGCTATAGCCCATCGCCATGGTCATAAATAATGAAAAACGAGGATTTGAAAAAAGACGAAAATGACTCCGAGACGATGGGCTATAGCCCATGGTCTCGGAGTGATTATCGTCTTTTTTTCAAATCCTCAAAAATGATGTAAAACGGCATGCTATAGTATGCCGTTCGAGACCATGGGCTATAGCCCATCGCCATGGTCATAAATGATGAAAAACAAGGATTTGAAAAAAAGACGAAAATGACTCCGAGACGATGGGCTATAGCCCATGGTCTCTGCGTGATTTTCGTCTTTTTTTCAAATCCTCAAAAATGATGGAAAACGGCATGCTATAGTATGCCGTTCGAGACCATGGGCTATAGCCCATCGCCATGGTCATAAATGATGAAAAACGAGGATTTGAAAAAAAGACGAAAATCACTCAGAGACCGTCGTGATTTTCGTCTTTTTTTCAAATTTTTTTTCCAAGGTTTATAGGTCCTTCTCAGCTCAATCAACAGGACCAGAACACACCTGGGCTGGCTGCCAGGATCACATTCACCAATGGGGAGGCTGTCTGTGTCCTGTCATGGTTTCTCCTCTGTATTATCTGATTAACATCCACGATAACACTTAAAAGCACTAAAGACACCTTTGATGCACAGTACCATTCAAATGCTCTGTACATGATACCAAGGCCCCATTTGAAAAGTGACACCAAGAAGAACAACTTACAACCTAAAAATCACTGAGAGCTCAGTGGCACCCTTGTTAAGATGATGTCCATGTGAGCCAGAGGTTGTGAGTTCAAATCCAGCTGAGTTCCTCCTACTTTCACTCTGCAGCATGTTTTGGAGAATAACATCCAGAAGAGAACTGGAAAGAGATGGAAAGCTGAGGAGATTCTCAGAGAGCATGGTGGCACTCTGTGATAAGCTGCTGTATATGTGAGACCCTCAGACGGCATACTATAGCATGCCATTTTTCATCATTTTTGAGGATTTGAAAAAAAGACAAAAATCACTCCGAGACCATGGGCTATAGACCATCGTCTCGGAGTCATTTTCGTCTTTTTTTCAAATCCTCAAAAATGATGCAAAACGGCATGCTATAGTATGCCGTTCGAGACCATGGGCTATAGCCCATCGCCCTGGTCATAAATGATGAAAAACGAGGATTTGAAAAAAAGACAAAAATCACTCCGAGACCATGGCCTATAGCCCATCGTCTCGGAGTCATTTTCGTCTTGTTTTCAAATTCTCAAAAATGATGCAAAACGGCATGCTATAGTATGCCGTTCGAGACCATGGGCTATAGCCCATCGCCCTGGTCATAAATGATGAAAAACGAGGATTTGAAAAAAAGACAAAAATCACTCCGAGACCATGGCCTATAGCCCATGGTCTCGGAGTGATTTTCGTCTTTTTTTCAAATCCTCAAAAATGATGCAAAACGGCATGCTATAGTATGCCGTTCGAGACCATGGGCTATAGCCCATCGCCATGGTCATAAATGATGAAAAACGAGGATTTGAAAAAAAGACGAAAATGACTCCGAGACGATGGGCTATAGCCCATGGTCTCGGAGTGATTTTCGTCTTTTTTTCAAATCCTCAAAAATGATGTAAAACGGCATGCTATAGTATGCCGTTCGAGACCATGGGCTATAGCCCATCGCCATGGTCATAAATGATGAAAAACAAGGATTTGAAAAAAAGACAAAAATGACTCTGAGACGATGGGCTATAGCCCATGGTCTCGGAGTGATTATCGTCTTTTTTTCAAATCCTCAAAAATGATGTAAAACGGCATGCTATAGTATCCCGTTCGAGACCATGGGCTATAGCCCATCGCCATGGTCATAATTGATGAAAAACAAGGATTTGAAAAAAAGACGAAAATGACTCCGAGACGATGGGCTATAGCCCATGGTCTCGGAGTGATTTTCGTCTTTTTTTCAATTTTCTTTTTCAAGGTTTATAGGTCCTTCTCAGCTCAATCAACAGGACCAGAACACACCTGGGCTGGCTGCCAGGATCACATCCACCAATGGGGAGGCTGTCTGTGTCCTGTCATGGTTTCTCCTCTGTATTATCTGATTAACATCCACGATAACACTTAAAAGCACTAAAGACACCTTTGATGCACAGCACCATTCAAATGCTCTGTACATGATCCCAAGGCCCCATTTGAAAAGTGACACCAAGAAGAACAACTTACAACCTAAAAATCACTGAGAGCTCAGTGGCACCCTTGTTAAGATGATGTCCATGTGAGCCAGAGGTTGTGCGTTCAAATCCAGCTGAGTTCCTCCTACTTTCACTCTGCAGCATGTTTTGGAGAATAACATCCAGAAGAGAACTGGAAAGAGATGGAAAGCTGAGGAGATTCTCAGAGAGCATGGTGGCACTCTGTGATAAGCTGCTGTCTATGTGAGCCACAGGTCGTGGGTTCAAGTTCAGCCCATGGCCTCAGACGGCATACTATAGCATGCCATTTTGCATCATTTTTGAGGATTTGAAAAAAAGACAAAAATCACTCCGAGACCATGGGCTATAGCCCATCGTCTCGGAGTCATTTTCGTCTTTTTTTCAAATCCTCAAAAATGATGCAAAACGGCATGCTATAGTATGCCGTTCGAGACCATGGGCTATAGCCCATCGCCATGGTCATAATTGATGAAAAACAAGGATTTGAAAAAAAGACGAAAATGACTCCGAGACGATGGGCTATAGCCCATGGTCTCGGAGTGATTTTCGTCTTTTTTTTAATTTTCTTTTTCAAGGTTTATAGGTCCTTCTCAGCTCAATCAACAGGACCAGAACACACCTGGGCTGGCTGCCAGGATCACATCCACCAATGGGGAGGCTGTCTGTGTCCTGTCATGGTTTCTCCTCTGTATTATCTGATTAACATCCACGATAACACTTAAAAGCACTAAAGACACCTTTGATGCACAGCACCATTCAAATGCTCTGTACATGATCCCAAGGCCCCATTTGAAAAGTGACACCAAGAAGAACAACTTACAACCTAAAAATCACTGAGAGCTCAGTGGCACCCTTGTTAAGATGATGTCCATGTGAGCCAGAGGTTGTGAGTTCAAATCCAGCTGAGTTCCTCCTACTTTCACTCTGCAGCATGTTTTGGAGAATAACATCCAGAAGAGAACTGGAAAGAGATGGAAAGCTGAGGAGATTCTCAGAGAGCATGGTGGCACTCTGTGATAAGCTGCTGTCTATGTGAGCCACAGGTCGTGGGTTCAAGTTCAGCCCATGGCCTCAGACGGCATACTATAGCATGCCATTTTGCATCATTTTTGAGGATTTGAAAAAAATACAAAAATCACTCCGAGACCATGGGCTATAGCCCATCGTCTCGGAGTCATTTTCGTCTTTTTTTCAAATCCTCAAAAATGATGCAAAACGGCATGCTATAGTATGCCGTTCGAGACCATGGGCTATAGCCCATCGCCATGGTCATAAATGATGAAAAACGAGGATTTAAAAAAAAGACGAAAATGACTCCGAGACGATTGGCTATAGCCCATGGTCTCGGAGTGATTTTCGTCTTTTTTTCAAATCCTCAAAAATGATGGAAAACGGCATGCTATAGTATGCCGTTCGAGACCATGGGCTATAGCCCATCGCCATGGTCATAAATTATGAAAAACAAGGATTTGAAAAAAAGACGAAAATGACACCGAGACGATGGGCTATAGCCCATCGTCTCGGAGTCATTTTCGTCTTTTTTTGAAATCCTTGTTTTTGAAGGTTTATAGGTCCTTCTCAGCTCAATCAACAGGACCAGAACACACCTGGGCTGGCTGCCAGAATCACATCCACCAATGGGGAGGCTGTCTGTGTCCTGTCATGGTTTCTCCTCTGTATTATCTGATTAACATCCACGATAACACTTAAAAGCACTAAAGACACCTTTGATGCACAGCACCATTCATTCAAATGCTCTGTACATGATCCCAAGGCCCCATTTAAAAGTGACACCAAGAAGAACAACTTACAACCTAAAAATCACTGAGAGCTCAGTGGCACCCTTGTTAAGATGACGTCCATGTGAGCCAGAGGTTGTGAGTTCAAATCCAGCTGAGTTCCTCCTACTTTTACTCTGCAGCATGTTTTGGAGAATAACATCCAGAAGAGAACTGGAAAGAGATGGAAAGCTGTGGAGATTCTCAGAGAGCATGGTGGCACTCTGTGATAAGCTGCTGTCTATGTGAGCCACAGGTCGTGGGTTCAAGTTCAGCCCATGGCCTCAGACGGCATACTATAGCATGCCGTTTTTCATCATTTTTGAGGATTTGAAAAAAAGACAAAAATCACTCCGAGACCATGGGCTATATATAGTCCATTGTCTCGGACGGCATACTATAGCATGCCGTTTTTCATCATTCTCCTCTGTGTTATCTGATTAACATCCATGATAACACTTAAAGACACCTTGATGCACATCAAACACCATTAAAATGCTCTGTACATGATCCCAATGCCCCATTTAAAAAGTGACACCAAGAAGAACCACTTAAAACATAAAATCACAGAGAGCTCAGTTGTTAAGATGATGTCCATGTGAGCCAGAGGTTGTGAGTTCAAATCCAGCTGCTTTCCTCCTACTTTCACTCTGCAGCATGTTTTGGAGAATAACATCCAGAAGAACACTGTAAAAAGATGGAAAGCTGAGGAAATCCTCAGAGAGCATGGTGGCTTTCTGTGATAAGCTGCTTTCTATGTGAGCCACAGGTTGTGTGTTCAAGTCTAGCTGAGTTCCTTCTACTCTTTACTGTGGACCACATTTTGGAGAATAACACCCAGAAAGACAATGGAAAGCTGAGGAGATTCTCAGAGAGCATGGTGGCTCTCTGTGATAAGCTGCTGTCTATGTGAGCCACAAGTCGTGGGTTCAAGTTCAGCCCATAGCCCATGGGCTTGGACGGCATACTTCAGCATGCCGTTTTTCATAATTTTTGAGGATTTGAAAAAAAGACGAAAATCACTCCAAGACCATGGGCTATAGTCCATGGTCTTGGAGTGATTTTCGTCTTTTTTACTCCTCAAAAATGATGAAAAACGGCATGCTATAGTATGCTGTCCGAGATGGGCTATAGCCAATGGTCAAAAATGATGAAAAACAAGGATTTGAAAAAAAGACGAAATTCACTCCGAGACCATGGGCTCAAGTGATTTTCGTCTTTTTTTGTTGTTCTTATTGCGTATTGTCTTCTTTCTTGGTCCCGCCTTATCGCTGCTTGCAGCTATATTTGTCATTATGTTTATGTTTTAACATTTTTGTGTTTTGTATGCATAGCTTATCTCTCAACATGACTTTTTATTTACAGGGATAAGCTAGCATATCACAATCACAATCTCCGTATTATATACATGTAATGTATGCGTTTCTGTAGTGACATCCTTCAGATGACATTTTCACAGTGTCAGGTACTCCTCTCCATGTCTCTAATGGCACCACAATTCCACAGCTGGTGTAGAGGTCAGAGGTGTCCTCATGATGCATCAGGCAACCCAGAGAAAAATAAATAAAAGCAAAAGATTTAGTTACACAGACATAACTAGAAAAAGTGCCCCTCGGGGCACAGGTCTCCACCAGGCCATGTCAGGTTGTGGCCTCCTGGTGTTCTAATAGGACAATGTGAAAAGGGTGCCATTTGGTCATATGCCTTTGATTGAATTGGATGATTTGAGCCATTTTGTTCCAAAAATGTGTTTTGTAAAAATCCACCTGTTGGTGGCGCTTATAGCCTCGGAAACCCAGACGTTTTTATTTCCAGAGAGAACAAAAAAAAAGGCTGGGACTGAGTCCACTTCATTTCGGCATAGAGTAGCGCAAACGTTGATCACTCTCTGCTGATTTCTGATCGTCTGCACCTTTGTTAAATGGACACACACACGCACACCCGTACAAACACACACACTCCTCTCTCTCTCTCACTCTCTCGCTCTAATTAATTAGTCTCATGTCGCCCAACTGTGTCTAGATTCTCCCGGCGGAGCGGGAGCTACCTATGCCATAGAAAGCATAGGTGGACCTATAACAGGCCAATGTGAAAAGGGTGAGATATATTCCTAAGCCTAGTAGGAAAGTGCGTGAAAGATTTCATGTAAATTGCACTCTGCGTTCATGACTTGAGGCTTTTTGTTCAAAATGGGCCAATCATGCAAACTTTGAAAGACAAAATCTGGAGGAGTAATATCAATAAATGTGTTTTACAAAAGTCGGCCTCCTGGTGGCGCTATAGAAGGGAGATTAGCGGGGGCGGACATGTAAGAAATCAGCAAGATTTGGCTTTTGGTGACTAGTTTCTGAATTTTGGTGTGGTGTTAGGTATGGGTATAAGGATTTCAAAAAGCTGTGCAAATGCGTTGGGAGCGCCCTAGTGGTCCGTTTGCACAGACTCAAATATTGGATAATAGGTATGGTTGAAAACCAAAATAATTGATAAAAGAGATTCTGTTACTATTGGGTGTGCTAAATAACATACTAAAAGTTTAGGAACAACGTAGCCGCAATTTGCAACTCTAGATTTTTTTTATAATGGGATGAATCTAGAGTTGCAATACCCTCCATTGACTACCCACTCATCATTTTGCGATCTGCTTGTCTTAAACAACGTTAAACTCACCAACATTGCAGCTGTAGTCTAAGCTTGAATTATTCTCTTTCAATCTGCCGAGCTTGTTTTTCATAAAAATCCCCCGTAGACATGTTATGAGCTACTTTCCTCACCCCCTAGTGGTCGGTAAATTTACACCACTGACTTAAGACACTCAAACAAGTGGTGTTCATGTCAACAAAATAAGCAGAATGACCCTTTAATGTTTTGCCATGCTCTTGGCCTCAGTAACCAACAAACCAAGGCTAGGTAATACGTACACCAGGAATGGCGAGGCAACGCAGTTGGGCAGAGTTTTTAACAGTGGTTTTATTTTCCAAAGTGGCAAAAATTACAGAGACCAAATGTCTGAAAATAGAAAATAAGGTATATTCAAAATCAAAATCAAGTAATAATATAAGTATTTATAAATCAGGCCTTTCTAATGTAAAGCAAAACATAATAAATATATATATAACATACTACACAATATATATATATTATAATATATATAATAGACATAATAAATCAACAGATCTAGATCCTTTCAACCATGGTAACAAATAATAAACACATCACCTCCTCAGAGAGACAGTTCCTCAGCTCCAGGCAGCATCAGACAGCAGGCCAGACTGACTGACACTGCCATCTCCCAGAGCTATATACCCCCCCTGGCTCCTCCCACAACACAGGACCAAATTACAAGGGGTTAACATGATCTACAGCATGTTACAGTATAGCTCAAAACGGCAGTTATATACACACATTCATATTTAAATGAGCTTGTAGCTCTTCTAGTTCACAAAGTCCTTAGTTCTCCCAAGTCTTCCAATGTCATTTTAGACTGCAATGTCCCTCGGCGACAAACAATCCTCCCTACCTCCAGACAGGAGTTGGTTTGGCCCAACAGTGCTGTCCCCTACTTAAAGTGACAGGACCCTCTAGTAACTGTTTTAGAAATGGTGGTGAAACTGTGGTGAGAGCTGTTTGCTTGTAGTTGTGTTTGTCCATACCCTACCTAAACAGTGCGCGCTACTGAAAGGCATGTAGAAGCAAACAGACAGTGACAGGGTGGGGTCACACTGTCACATTACCTCCCTCCTCTCCAGCAACTGTAAGTTCAGGAAGACGAGACAGGTAGTCAGCTAGCAGATTCGATTTTCCAGCTCTGTGTGTGATATTGAAGCAATATGGCTGTAGCGCCAAATACCATCTTGTGACACGGGAGTTTTTATCCTTCATGGAATTGATCCAACTCAATGCCCGATGGTCAGTTTCCAGATCAAAGGTCCTTCCAAGAAGAACGGAACAGCCTGCTGGCTGAGAATGACGTTCTAACAGACGGCGCCAATCAGCTGGACTCATTGGACGACCCAAGCACACCCTCTGGAAGGAAACACAGCCAGCTCCAGCTACAACTGGAGGCCATGCAGGAAGAGAACTTCAAGCTGGAAGCTTCTAAGGATGACTATCGTATCCATTGTGAAGAGTTAGAGAAGGAGTTGGTTGAGGTTCAGCACCGCAACGACGATCCCACCACTGCCACCAAATGTCACACCCCTGTCTCAGGCGGGGTAATACGTACACCAGGAATGGCGAGGCAACGCAGTTGGGCAGAGTTTTTAACAGTGGTTTTATTTTCCAAAGTGGCAAAAATTACAGAGGAGACCAAATGTCTGAAAATAGAAAATAAGGTATATTCAAAATCAAGTACTTTATATTATATACAATAATGCAAATCAAAATCATTTTAAATAAACCATTATTATATAATATAAGTATTTATAAATCAGGCCTTTCTAATGTAAAGCAAAACATAATATATATATATATATATATATATATATATAACATACTACACAATATATATATTATAATATATATATATATAATAGACATAATAAATCAACAGATCTAGATCCTTTCAACCATGGTAACAAATAATAAACACATCACCTCCTCAGAGAGACAGTTCCTCAGCTCCAGGCAGCATCAGACAGCAGGCCAGACTGACTGACACTGCCATCTCCCAGAGCTATATACCCCCCCTGGCTCCTCCCACAACACAGGACCAAATTACAAGGGGTTAACATGATCTACAGCATGTTACAGTATAGCTCAAAACGGCAGTTATATACACACATTCATATTTAAATGAGCTTGTAGCTCTTCTAGTTCACAAAGTCCTTAGTTCTCCCAAGTCTTCCAATGTCATTTTAGACTGCAATGTCCCTCGGCGACAAACAATCCTCCCTACCTCCAGACAGGAGTTGGTTTGGCCCAACAGTGCTGTCCCCTACTTAAAGTGACAGGACCCTCTAGTAACTGTTTTAGAAATGGTGGTGAAACTGTGGTGAGAGCTGTTTGCTTGTAGTTGTGTTTGTCCATACCCTACCTAAACAGTGCGCGCTACTGAAAGGCATGTAGAAGCAAACAGACAGTGACAGAGTGGGGTCACAGTCATGGCTGAGGGAAGTAGGGGTGCTGGGGGGGCTGTAGCACCCCCTCCCCCCAGGCACAGCCCCCCCTCGAACAGGAGGGGAAGAAAAAAAAAGATAAATAAATATGCTGTATCACAGTATTGGCACCTTATCCTGGTGAATTGCCTGTGTCAGTTCGTTCATATAACTTGCGTGTGGAGAGGGAAAGTAAAGGCCACGTTTGCGAGTGAAAATGCGCTAAAATGCGCGTGCATGATGCGCGTGCACGCACATTTTTGCGGCGCGCGCTGCGCGCGCGCACCCCCTACTAGACGCTCAGCCCCTGCGAGTGTAAAGTACTTCCCGCGGGCCTGGTCACAGTTAGCATCAAACTTCTTTATGCACTAAAGTAAAACACCAGAACAACCCCAGTTGGTTTTTATCAAGTATCTGGACTCAAACAAGCAAATGAAGTAGGCTATGTTATGACATGGTTAGCATTAGCAACAGGCTTGGGGGGTGTTTTCACAACAACATTAAACTTGGGGTGTGGTTTCACAGCAACATTAAACTTGACTGAATTATCTTTGTTTCGGGATCACAGTCTGGACTCCAATAAGAGAATGGCTCATCAGCTCTTATGTATTGGAAATAATCAACAATAAATGATAATTGTGTGTCTTTTTTCATACCATATTTGTTGTTCACAGCTTGTTTTCAGCCACCAGGCATCAAACCACCTGGAAGGAAGTGCAGAAGTGCAGTTCACAGGTGTTGTGAATGACCTGATTGTGAATGTGAACATTAGCAGTAGCACTGATATAGGATAAATAAAATGATTCCCAAATCAGCCCCCATCAACCAAGACAGTTATGGAAATGTATATTATTAAGCATTGGAACACACATTTCATTCATTTCACATTATAATATTCACATATAGAATCTCAAATTATCAGTTTTTATAAGGAGACAGGCTCTATGTGTTGTCAGTCAGACTGCAAATGGACTCTTCAGCTATCCAAATCTCACGATAGTTGGCTCCTTTCCAGGC
>NW_027637508.1:0-25000 GCF_951216825.1 Electrona antarctica
TTAAATGATTAAAAGTACATTTTGTCATACATTTCAGCTTTTATTGTCCATCTACAACAGGGATGCTTGTGGTAAATGAACAGGAAATGAGCAGGTTCTTTAATCCATATCCATTTGTAACTAGTACTCTTGCGGTAGAAAATGCAGAACAGAAAAGAGAAGGGGGAAAACACCAATAACTCTATACCTCTCTTGCCTTCCAAAATCATTCTCTAGTTGCAAAAACAGAAAATTTAATAAGCAATTACACGCCTTCCCAGAGAACCTTTTGGGCATAGTGTCGTTGTGTGACCCAGCTCTGTTGGCCGGGGCGGGCCTGGCGCCCAGAACCACGCCTTCACAGAGAACCTTTTGGGCATAGTGTCGTTGTGTGACCCAGCTCTGTTGGCCGGGGCGGGCCTGGCGCCCATAGTGTGTGACCCAGCTCTGTTGGCCGGGGCGGGCCTGGCGCCCAGAACCCCACTGGGCCACCAACTGGAGCCACTTATAAATAGCCCACACACAACTTGTGGAAAAGCCAGTGAAAGAAGCACTTTGCTCCCATGAATCCAGTGTTTTCCTCTAGTGTTGTTGGCCTGTAGCATCTCCTCTGTTTTCTGTACATCTAGTTAGCTAGAGTCCTAAACTAGCTTTAACAAGGAGTTGCAGTGCTCTAACATTTGACCCAATTGTTCTCTGCTCAAAACTTTTTGTTTAATGTCTATGTTTCATCAAAGCTTGTTCCTAGTTATCGCTATATTTACACCACTTCCAACCTGGCATCCATATTTGTTTGATTACTCAATGTAATTTCGAGAATAAATACAACTTGAATGAATAAAACGTTCATTTCCGAAGATACTAAAATCTCAACTAATATCGGATTTCAAGATGCAGGAATTAGATTAGATGTACTTTATTGTCCACAAGGGAAATTCATTTTGCTCTGGTCAGTACAGACGAGATAAGATAAATAAAAGCCAACGCAGTAAGAAAGTATAAAATGGGTCCGGTAGCTAAATGATTCCTGTAGCGGAAAGCGTCGGTATGAAAAGCCAATGATTTCTTTTTTTCCTTCTCCTTTTCTTATTTTCTACGAAATATATCGTGTGAAATCTCTGGCTATAGTGTAAAGTCCATTCAGTTGAGATAGCCACATTGCTGAGCATTCCTTGTTTGGTGCCATGGCAATGGGTACCGTTTTTATTGGTTTTGTTAGCCGTCTACAGCTGTGTGTCTGTGTGTGTGTGTGTGTGGGGGGGGGGTGGGGGGGATGTTTGTGCAGGCAAATGGAGCACACAGTGGAAGGGTCATTTTGCGCTGGCACACACACAAGGGCGCAGACTAGTTGCTGAATGCAGGGCTCTCTATTGGACAGCACAGATGTTATTGTGTCGGTGTTATTGTCCTCTCTGGCCCCATTAACACACAGCCATCTCCACATGCACCCAGCACCTCTCCTCTCCATTAACACACAGCCATCTCCACAGGCACCCAGCAGCACCTCTCCTCTCCATCGCTCCTTCACCTCTCTCGCTCCTGTAATTTCTCGCTGTGAGCTCCTGTACCCCCCCTCCTCTCTCCTGTGACCCCCCTCCTCTCTCCTGTGACCCCCCCTCCTCTCTCCCTCTGTCTCCGTCTTCTCTCCCTCGCTCCGCTGTTACAGTTCGTTCTCCAGTTTTTTGCCAATTTCTTGAACCCCCGCCCCGCCCCCCATTTCACCCAGTGTCTGTCTGTCTGTCTCTCTCTCTCTCTCTCTCTCTCTCTCTCTCTCTCTCTCTCTCTCTCTCTCTCTCTCTACGTCTCGCCATCAGTGTTTCTCATGTGTGAATAGCTGAGATGCTTTTGTGGTGGGTTTCCATAGAGACGGGCCGTTTGAACAAGTCGTCATTCACGTCGGTACATTGTAAAGCTGCAGAATGGCTGTTATCTCCCCTCCAACAAACGCACCCGGGGACCTGCTTTCCTCGCTGGCCACAGCGGTAAACCGTGCACCTCTTGGCCCTTTGGTTGTGGCTGCTTCCATAGCTTCTTCCCCCCCCCCCCCTTGTTGTTATAGGCCTGACGTTGAAATAACAAAAAACGTTCGCTCTGAAAGAATATATATTCAAAGATTTGTGCCGCATTTTTCCGATTTTTGAGTGGTGCAACCACTCCATGGAACAGCAATGTCAGTGTTAACCTATGTGACTATGAGTACCAGTAGGGGTAAAAGTGGCGCTGTTGTGCCAGAAACAGAGAGAGAGAGAGAAAGATAGTGCTGCACTGTTTACAATTTACAATTTACAATTTAGGCATTTAGCAGACGCTCTTAATCCAGAGCGACTGTTGCCTGCTAATGAGAGAGAGAGAGAGACACAGGTGTGATTTTTCAAAAATAGCAGACCTACAAGCTCGTAGGGCTATGAGCTTGTAGATCTGCTATTTTTCTTCGGTGTGTCTTTGAAAACGCTGCGCACACATCAATAGCACGAGTGTTTCCCTTTAAGTCTAAAGTGGGCACCGTCCGGCACACAAAGGATTATTAATGATAGCCGAAAGAAAATCATCAGCTGATACCAATCATACCATGCCAATGCCACTGCAGCTATATTTAATAAGAACAGGGTGACGTTAAGCGTCTTTGTGTACAAGAAGCACACCATAGTGATGCAGCAAGTCCGGTAAATGATTTGCAGATTCTCGAACTCGGGTGGGGTGGGTGCATACTTGTGGACGAGAATGTTGCTTTGTGAGGTCTGGTGTAACGGGGTCGATCATGGAAGCGGATGTTATGGGTAGGCCAGCTTGCGACATGACTGACGGGGAAATGCAGGCTCGGGCAGGTCATGATGGGGCCAGTTACTTTTCAACGTGTCCCTGTCTGGGTCTTATTGGGACAGGCGTGTTCAATCAAGCACGGATTGAGTGGAAAGGCTTACAAACACGCTTTGAGTTAGTTGTGATCGGGCTCTTGTTGTCCCTTGTGTATAGTTCTCTTCCGTTGATAGGCAGAGAGAGAGAGAGTGTTTTTCCATTCTGTGTCCTAACCTGTCCTGTCCTGTGTGTGTGTGTGTGTGACTGATGACAGGTTAATATGCAACGTAGAGGTGACCGCTAGTGAATGCACTGCTCGGCATTCTGGTGAACCTCATCGCCCAGCACCAATGAATGAACACCCTATGACGGTGGTTCTCAACCGTTGGTCTGGGGACCCACCAGTGGTCCTTGAGAGGGTTCCAGGTGGTCCCCAGCTAAATGACGGAGAGTTGGTAACCAAATTATAGACCATTATATAGATCTTTAACTCTTGAGAGCGTGAAATGAAACCAAATGGACTCTTTATGGGTCCATTTGGTTTCATTTCACGCTCTCAAGAGTTGACCCATTTTGGGCGGGAACCCTTTTTGGTGTTAAGCATTCTGTTATGCTTTAGCGATTGAAAAATAGCAGATCTACAAGCTCATGAGCTTGTAGGTCTGCTATTTTTGAAAAATCGTGAAAATGTGCCTCAAATCTTTTGAGCACCACTGATACAGAAACATAAGGACATTTTTTTTAATTTCGACGTCAGGCCTAAATGGGTTAAATGAATGTTGCATTACGTAATCTACAAGAAGTCCACACAATTGGAGTGCGGAATGCGGAAGAATTGTTATTTTGATCTTTTGCCAGTTATCTCTCCTATGGCACCACATCAATACAGCATGGGATTGTGGACAACATCTTATTCAACGACAACAAAATGTTCTAAATCTCATCAAATTGTGGGCCGTGGCTCAAATGAAGAATGAAGAATGGCTCTTTGATATGAAAAGGGTTGAAAGATATATATCTTCATCATCACACGGTGCGTCAAAATGCACCCACTAATCTTCATCCGAGGCAAAGCCGATAAAAAAAAATAAACGACCTTGTGTGATATCACAGGGTAATAATACAATAATGATAACAATATAATTATGAATTAAAAAATACAATCTCTGCAAATTTTACTCATACCACCATGTAGAGGCTAGAGACTGTGATGCTTTAAGTCAGCCAGCCCTTTTATATTGAAATTCTTTATTAACCCATTCTGGGCGGGAACCCCTTTTGGTGTTAGCATCATGTCGTGCTTTAGCTATTGAAAAATAGCAGATCTACAAGCTCGTAGCGTGCCACCGAGTGGCGCGCTATGAGCTTGTAGGTCTGCTGTTTTTGAAAAATCGAAGAACGACTGACAGAAACACAGCTTTTTCAGAAAACTGTCAGGATTCAGAAGACATTTATAGAATCTGATCTCAGGTCAGAATGAAAACTGTCAGGATGTAGAAGACATTTTTAGAATCTGATCTCGGGTCAAAATGGGTTAAGGAATACCCCTTGAGATACAGTATCTCGTTATTGAGATATACCCTCTGTATTGTTGGCAGTCCTGTCAAACACGCATAAAGGATATTCAATATGCATAATGATTTACTTTAAAATATGGACTGTAGCAATTAAGTAACACAGGGTAAACGTGCATCATTTACATCCGAAGATGCACCCTATAGCAACACTATATTCATTCAGTGTAAGGAACATACAGGTCGCAATTCGTAAACATACATTTATAATTTAAAGAAGCTCGCAGACGTGCGTGTGACATCCAAACTCGACACAAAACCATTTAGTTTAGTTCTTCAATCACATCACTCAGGTTCAGGTCAACTCGGTTCTGTCCAAACGTCCCATTCAGCGCAATACGGACAAACACAACATCCTTCACTGTCCATGTTAATGTCACCTCGGGGGAAGCCCAGTACTGCTCGCTCATATCGGTCAGTGTGTCTCTCAGTGAGTCATCGGTCAGTGTGTCTCTCAGTGAGTCATCGGTCAGTGTGTCTCTCAGTGAGTCATCGGTCAGTGTGTCTCTCAGTGAGTCATCGGTCAGTGTGTCTCTCAGTGAGTCATCGGTCAGTGTGTCTCTCAGTGAGTCATCGGTCAGTGTGTCTCTCAGTGAGTCATCGGTCAGTGTGTCTCTCAGTGAGTCATCGGTCAGTGTGTCTCTCAGTGAGTCATCGGTCAGTGTGTCTCTCAGTGAGTCATCGGTCAGTGTGTCTCTCAGTGAGTCATCGGTCAGTGTGTCTCTCAGTGAGTCATCGGTCAGTGTGTCTCTCAGTGAGTCATCGGTCAGTGTGTCTCTCAGTGAGTCATCGGTCAGTGTGTCTCTCAGTGAGTCATCGGTCAGTGTGTCTCTCAGTGAGTCATCGGTCAGTGTGTCTCTCAGTGAGTCATCGGTCAGTGTGTCTCTCAGTGAGTCATCGGTCAGTGTGTCTCTCAGTGAGTCATCGGTCAGTGTGTCTCTCAGTGAGTCATCGGTCAGTGTGTCTCTCAGTGAGTCATCGGTCAGTGTGTCTCTCAGTGAGTCATCGGTCAGTGTGTCTCTCAGTGAGTCATCGGTCAGTGTGTCTCTCAGTGAGTCATCGGTCAGTGTGTCTCTCAGTGAGTCATCGGTCAGTGTGTCTCTCAGTGAGTCATCGGTCAGTGTGTCTCTCAGTGAGTCATCGGTCAGTGTGTCTCTCAGTGAGTCATCGGTCAGTGTGTCTCTCAGTGAGTCATCGGTCAGTGTGTCTCTCAGTGAGTCATCGGTCAGTGTGTCTCTCAGTGAGTCATCGGTCAGTGTGTGTCTCAGTGAGTCATCGGTCAGTGTGTCTCTCAGTGAGTCATCGGTCAGTGTGTCTCTCAGTGAGTCATCGGTCAGTGTGTCTCTCAGTGAGTCATCGGTCAGTGAGTCATCGGTCAGTGTGTCTCTCAGTGAGTCATCGGTCAGTGTGTCTCTCAGTGAGTCATCGGTCAGTGTGTCTCTCAGTGAGTCATCGGTCAGTGTGTCTCTCAGTGAGTCATCGGTCAGTGTGTCTCTCAGTGAGTCATCGGTCAGTGTGTCTCTCAGTGAGTCATCGGTCAGTGTGTCTCTCAGTGAGTCGTCTGTACAACAATACAGGGTAAATGCCACCCATCAACTCGAGGGACGATGTGTAGGTTGCCGTTTAATTCACATCTTATGTGAATTAAACGGTTGCCCTCAGCAGGGCAAGCGTGTATCCTGGAGCTAGCCTAGTGTCACAAAACATTAGTGTGTGTGTGTGTGTGCGTGCGTGCGTGTGCGCGTGCGTGCGTGCGTGCACGCACACACATTTTTTCCTTGTCCTAAAACGCATCTCTTCAGACTCCATCTCACCTCCAAGCACCCCTTTCTTAAATGCTTTCTTGATACTATATGTTGGTTACTCGGTTGTGGCTTGTTATTTACACCCCCCCCCCCCCCCCCCCCCCTTTTATTTTGTCTCGCTTGACCATAAATGTTAAGGATATTCTTCAGACAGCATGCTGTTGAAACAGATGCTAGGTATGACGTTTATGTCGTATTGTAGTTTCTTTGAGGCACTACATTCATTGTTCTCCTGGTTTGCACTCTACAGTGTGTGCCTGTTTACCCTGCCGTTAGTTCACTAGGGTTCATGGTTACTCTGCTCTCTGTTCTCTTATCTCGCCCTTGTAAGTCTCCCTGGATAAGAGCGTCTGCTAAATGCCCTAAGCTGTAAATGTTAGACGAACGAGGCCTAGTTCGTCCACCGTTCCCCCGAATTGACGCCGAAGTCACCGTCCGATCCCGATCTCCCTTTGGTTCCAGCGGGCGTAACTAACGGGCGTTCTGTTCTGTCCGTCCCATTGTGTGTCCTGTTGATCACATTCCACAGTTTGAGAGTCACTGCGGTCATCAGTTTCCTGTAGAAAGGAAGCGTTGCTCTCTTCACAGTTCGCGCACGCACACGCACGCACACACACACACAAACACACGCACACACACGCACACACACACACACACACGGAGGGCCTCTCACTGACTGGACCGCGCTTTGGGTGACTTTCACAGCCTGGGGTCAAACTCCATTCAGAGCAACAAAACAAAACAAAAAGCTGTGTGAGCCGTTGACTCATCTGTGAGTGAGTGAGAGTACAGTACTGTGGCTTTGGAGAGCAGTGGACACAACTGTTCCACAACAACTCCTTCTCTTTCTCTCTCTCTTTCTCCGTCTCTCTCTATCTCTCTTTCTCTGTCTCTCTTTCTCTCTATCTCTCTCTGGCCTCCCAAGTGGCCACCATGGAGACAAAAGAGGTGTTTGACATTAGCCTCTGCACATCGACATTAAGACGACTTGAGACCGAGAGAGTGGGTGGGGGAGGGGGGGGGGGGGGGCTTGCCCTTTTGTTCCAAGCGGCCGAGAAGAGCACGACAACACATCTCTTTTCCCTTTTTATTATTCCGTTTCTAACTGTCTGCCCTTTGGAAGATGTGCGTGGGTGCGTGTGTGTGGTGTGTGTGTGTGTGTGCGTGCGTGCGTGCGTGCGTGTGTGTGGGTGCAGACCTCTCATCGAGTCGTCTCCCTCACAAGTCACCTCGCTCCGTCTTGTCCAGGCATTAAGTCACAGCAGGGAAGGATTAAGTCAGCTTATCGACCCCTTGCATTCCTTCACTGGGTCACATGGACAGTTAAACATTGTGGGAAGTAGGACTGGGAACCTGCAGATTACCACCCTGGAAGTGTCACTGTCACTTAACCACATGAACCCTATGAGTCCCTGGTGTTGTGGGCATGTCTCGAATGGCCAAACGTTCAGTGAAAATAGGCAGATATTTGGTGTCGAGGGAACAGGTGTCCTGTCAACAAGGTCAATGAATGACCTGGGCCGTGGCTCAGTGGTCCAGGCACCTTGGCTGGTAGTCCGAGTCTGGCAGTGTGCCGCGGGTTTGACTCCCGATCCCGACGGCCTTTACCGCATGTCACCCCCCCCCCCCCCCCCCCCCCCATCTCTCTCCCCCATTTCCTGTCAGCCCTACTGTCTGTCCCTCTATAAAAAAATATAAAATAAAGGCGAAAGCCGCAAAAAAAAGAAAAGGTAAATTAATTAACCCATTCTGGACGGGAACCCCTTTTGGTGTTTTAACTAAGCATTATGTTATACTTTTGCTATTGAAAAATAGCAGATCTACAAGCTCATAGCGCGGCACCGAGTGCCGCGCTATGAACTTGTAGGTCTGCTATTTTTTTTTAAAATCGTGACAATGCGGCACAAATCTTTGAATATATATTCTTTCTGTTCAGAATACTTTTTTTTTTAAAATGTCGACGTCGGGCCTAAATGTTTAAATAGGGTTTAGGACCGTTGGGAAAACTGCTTTTGTAAGACATAGTTATTCTCACGCACAGTTTTGCAGTGCATGTGCTAAATCGGTAATCGGAGTTAATCATTTCATGTTGCGCTGATGCATTGACAAGGAAGCTGGCATCATGTTGTTCCAAAGCAAACTCCTTTGAGCTTCGCAGTGCGGTGTTTCGTACTGTGACAGTTCTGACCCGACAATATTGTAGTAGTACCACCAGGCTGGTCTGTGTCAAAGTGTATATGCAAAGGAGCTGCCGTACCCAGGAGGTGCTTTCATGTTGTTCTGATACAGACAAAAACGCCTGAACATAAGCCTTGTTGAAAGAAAACGTCTCGCTGCCTCCTCAGGGCTCATGCAAATATTAACAGTCTATTTGTGTCTCCATCAGTTCTACTTTCACCTGTATAATCATAATCACTCAACTTTATGAACACTAGCATGCCTGTACTGTTGTAACAAAGTCATTTTTTATATTAGTGATGTAAATAGGCTTTCGATGTAATGAGTCCCAGGATGCAGGGATGGTCTTTTAGAGGAGTCCCAGGGACATTTGATGAGTCCCGGGATGCAGGGATGGTCTTTTAGAGGAGTCCCAGGGACATGTAATGAGTCCCGGGATGCAGGGATGGTCTTTTAGATGAGTCCCAGGATGCAGGGATGGTCTTTTAGATGAGTCCCAGGGACATGTAATGAGTCCCGGGATGCAGGGATGGTCTTTTAGATGAGTCCCAGGGACATGTAATGAGTCCCGGGATGCAGGGATGGTCTTTTAGATGAGTCCCAGGATGCAGGGATGGTCTTTTAGATGAGTCCCAGGGACATGTAATGAGTCCCGGGATGCAGGGATGGTCTTTTAGAGGAGTCCCAGGATGCAGGGATGGTCTTTTAGATGAGTCCCAGGGACATTTAATGAGTCCCAGGATGCAGGGATGGTCTTTTAGATGAGTCCCAGGGACATTTAATGAGTCCCAGGATGCAGGGATGGTCTTTTAGAGGAGTCCCAGGGACATTTAATGAGTCCCGGGATGCAGGGATGGTCTTTTAGATGAGTCCCAGGGACATTTAATGAGTCCCGGGATGCAGGGATGGTCTTTTAGATGAGTCCCAGGGACATTTAATGAGTCCCGGGATGCAGGGATGGTCTTTTAGATGAGTCCCAGGATGCAGGGATGGTCTTTTAGATGAGTCCCAGGGACATTTAATGAGTCCCGGGATGCAGGGATGGTCTTTTAGATGAGTCCCAGGGACATTTTAGGAGTCCCACAAGGAGTCATATTTTGCCATTTTTTACAAATTGCATCATTTAACTCCCATTTCATTTTATATGGTGGTTATATTCATGTAGAAAACAGTAGAAGAAATTATTATTATAACTAAAGCTAGCAAAATAAACTAGAATAAAAAAACAGTACAGTAGTGCATCCCGTGGATGCAGAGGTCGTTGTTTTATTGCGTCCCTTAACTATAAACTGCGTTTTGGGATGCAAAATGCACCCTATTTTAATCTCTGATATATTGTATACGGTATACCTGTGTGGACACACACACACACACACACACACACACACACACACACACACACTATATTTAGGGCTGCGCCTCATTGGGGCGACTGTGGCTCAAGAGGTAGAGCAGGTCGTCCAATGATCCATGGGTCGGCGGTTCGAATCCCGGCTCCTCCTGTCTACATGTCAAAGTGTCCTTGGGCAAGACACTGAACCCCAAATTGCTCCCGATGTGCTGGTTGGTACCTTGCATGGCTTCCGCCGCAATCGGTGTATGAATGTGTGTGTGAATGGGTGAATGTAATGCACAATCTATGTAAAGCGCCTTGGATAAAGGCGCTATATAAATGCACCATTTACCATTTTAACAGTACTGTGTGGAGTGGACACACGTCACGAGACCAGTAGATATGTGGGAAAGAACAGAATTAATTGGAAAAACGACAGATGGCGTGGTGTCATTACTGTCATATTCTGTGCATGTGACATTGCAGATGGCGTGGTGTCATTACTGTCATATTCTGTGCATGTGACATTGCAGATGGCGTGGTGTCATTACTGTCATATTCTGTGCATGTGACATTGCAGATGGCGTGGTGTCATTACTGTCATATTCTGTGCATGTGACATTGCAGATGGCGTGTTGTCATTACTGTCATATTCTGTGCATGTGACATTGCAGATGGCGTGGTGTCATTACTGTCATATTCTGTGCATGTGACATTGCAGATGGCGTGGTGTCATTACTGTCATATTCTGTGCATGTGACATTGCAGATGGCGTGGTGTCATTGCTGTCATATTCTTGTGCATGTGATATTGCAGATGATGGCGTCAAGTGTATCAGTATGTGCTTGCTTAATACGCAGATGAGAGTGAATCAACTAATAATAATTTGGAGATGGCAGTCGCAGATATAACTAGAAAGGTCGCAATTTTAAAAAATTGCAAAGTGTGGTTGCCGCAGTGGCTTACATATGCCCCTCCCACTGATATTGCCAGCCAATTGCAATGTCGCGTCACCCCTGCGATCATGCGTAAGTAATTCGGAGGGGATTTATCCCCCCAAAAATCATGTTTTTGCGACAAACGGTTACATTTCTCGCATTTGCGGCGCCCCTTATGAATGAAAATAGAATTGCTTTTGGTACTTGGTTCATTGAACCACCCGCGACATGTGATTCAAATTTGGGATGGATCGGACATTTCGTTCGTGATTTATGGCATTTTTTGTGATATAGGCCCCTCCCACTAACTCCGGACGACGATTACGGCCGAACGATACGCACTACCAAAATTCTGCAGTTGGTGTTTTAATCGGATGGGTCCCGAGATCATGTGTGCCGATTTTTGTGAGATTTGGACGACATATGTAGGAGGAGGAGCCAAAAGTGTGTTTTGGAGAAAATTCAAAATGGCGGAAAATCTATCATGACGCAAATGGGCGTGGCCTATATGGGGAGATGCGTCATGACCCAAGGAATCCAGGGAAAAAATAATTTTGATTGTACGACCTACGGTTCAAGAGTTATAAGCCAAAACGTAAAGTGGGCTGTTATAGCGCCACCATGAGGCCGACCGATAACATTATAAGTTAATTAATTTTAGTAATTATTATGAACCTCCCCTCCAAGTTTTGTAACTATAGCCCTTACAGTCTCTGAGGAAAAAATACTTGAATGTGATTTTTCGCACTTTCCCATTCATGTCAATGGGGAAATTTAAATCACTAATAAATTCATATCAATTAAACAATACAACATTTCTCTTAAAAAAATACAAGCACAACCTTCCCGATGAAGCCGGTCAATTTGAGATATGGCTCAAGTGCGTACAGTCAAAACAGTGGGTGGAGTAGTGCATCAAACAAAAGACTAATCCAGTGGAATAATAACTAGAAAGCAGTTCCTGTAGAAACTGCGTGGGCTCGCTAAAAACGCAATGTATAAAGTTATAGCTGTGTCTGTGGGACCACCCACCAAGTCTGAACACTGGTTTTTCATTTTTAAGTTTTCTTTTTTAAGTTTTTTTTTAAGTTTAAAAAAAAAAAGTTAAAAAAAAAAAAGTTTTTAAAAAAAGAAGTTTAAAAAAAAGTTTAAAAAAAAAAAAGTTTAAAAAAAAAAAGTTTAAAAAAAAAAAAGTTTTGAAAAAAAAAAGTTTTGAAAAAAAAAAGTTAAAAAAAAAAAGTTAAAAAAAAAAGTTAAAAAAAAAAAAGTTAAAAAAAAAACGTTAAAAAAAAAAAAGTTTAAAAAAAATATATTTTTTAAGTTTATATTAGTGTTCCTATTGGTGGTGTAAGTCCATAAACAAATTTTCAGGACTGTATCATGCTGCAAACAAAAGTTAGAGCTGTGTAAAGGCCAGCCAATGGGAAGACAGAAGGGCGGGGCTTAAGCAATTAATTAAGTACAGCGTGCTCCTATTGGTGGTCTAAGCCCATGGAGCAAATTGCAAGACTGTAGCATGCTGCAAGCAAAAGACAGGGTTTTTGTGTGTGTGTGTGTGTGCGTGTGTGCGTGTGTGCGTGCACGTGCGTGTGCACGTGCGTGCGTGTGCATGCATGCGTGTGTCTGTGACTCTGTGTGTAGAGCCTAATTGCACAAATAGCAGACGTACAAGCTGCGTGCGTGCGTGCGTGCGTGCGTGCGTGCGTGCGTGCGTGCGTGCGTATGCATGGTGTGTCTGTGACAGCACAAATAGCAGACCTACAAGCTCACAAGGTTTCGCAGAGCAACTCATTGAGATCTTGTAACTCTAATGTCAGCCCTGTAATTAAGCCCTTATATGTCTCAGCTGTGGGAGAGTAAAACAGTGCTTCACTATGACTGGGAGATTTCAATGGGCCTGAATAGGGAAAAACCTATGCCCGAACAAATTGCTCTATCGCAAAAAGTAAAAGTCGAATGCAAATATTTTTTTCACTTTGAGTGGCCTGAGCCATTGAGGTACAACATGTGCGATGGTGGTGTTGGTACGATCGAAAATGTGGTTATAAGAGCGAGTTAAGAATTATCTTCACGATACTTTCCTCGTAAGAATTATACAATGGAGGTCAATGGGCAGCTTGACTGTATTTGTGTCACTTAAAAGGCCGTAGTTCACATTCTGTATGTATCTGTGCTTTGGTGGTTACATTGTGTGAAAGAGGACATGTGTGGCTACAAAATGACCAAAGAACATCCATGTAAAGTGAATATTTTGGCCGGGACGACAATTTGTTTGGTAAATTTCCAAGGAAAGAATTTCAGTTTCCACACTCTACTCAAGGAGGCCCCACACTCTAAGGGGACACTGATTACGCGAAACGGCCTGCGATTGAACTGCGATTTCGGAAAAACCGTGTAACATATTCGAATACGGTTTGAACCACGAAAAAGTCCACAGTCGTGTGAGCTAGCTAAAGTTTAAATCACGTTTCTACGACAAAGTATGCCAGAGTAATGAGGCTGCAAAAGTGAGGTCGATTTAGAGATAAATCCAATACATTGTCTATGAGAGAAAGATTTTATAAATAAAGTTAAATATTTTAAAAAGTATAAACTTTTTCAAAAAAACTTTTTCACCAATGAAAATTCAAAGATTGATGAACATTTTAAAGTTTGAATGGAGTTTCAAAGTGAAAGTATGACAGAGTAATAAGAGCACAAAAAAGTCAACTGTGAAAAATGGGACGTTTCTCCCATCGACTCTCATTATAAAGAATGTAAAAAAAAGTTAAAAAGTTAAACAGTTAAAAAAGTATAAACAATTGTAAAAATAAAAATACAAGCACACATAACTACAAAGAGCTGAACAGTTTGAAGTTTGAACTAAATTTCTAGCATAAAGTGTGTGAAAGTAGTAGGAGTGCAAAAAAAGTGGCGGAATAAATAGGAATAATAACTAGAAAGCAGTTCCTGTAGAAACTGCGTGGGCTCGCTAAAAACGCAATGTATAAAGTTATAGCTGTGTCTGTGGGACCAACCACCAAGTTTGAAACCTGGGGACCGGAGTACAAAAAGTTGTATAACAATTTGTAAAAAAAAAAATATACCGTAAGCAGTAAAGTATGTGGAAGTAGTATGATGCCCAAAATGTGGCAGAATAAAGTAAGTAAAGTTATAACTGTGTCTACTAATGATTTGTAATGTATGAATAATGCTTTACAATGTATTATTGATTAATTAAGAAAAGGTAAAAAGAAAAAAATACAACATCAATGGATATGAAAGCATTAATGAGCAGAAATTGTATTAAATAGCATACGTTTACATGTAAAAAAAGGGTCAAATAGCATATAGGCCTATCTTTAAAAGCATAAACACAATGATTATTGACAATGGTCTAAGACTTTTCTTTCATTTTTGTGTTTTTAAGTTTTTTTAAGTTTTTGTTTTAAGTTTATTTTTTTTAAGTTTATTTTTTAAGTTCATTTGTTTTAAGTTTTTTTTAAGTATTTAAGTTTTTTTTAAGTTTTTCTTTAAATGTTTTTTTTAAGTTCTTTTTTAAAAGTTTTTTTTTCTTTTAAGTTTTTTTTAAGTTTTTCATTTTTAAGTTTTCTTTTTTAAGTTTTTTATTTTTAAGTTTTTAAAAAAAGTTTTTAAAAAAAAAAAGTTTTTAAAAAAAAAAGTTAAAAAAAAAAAAAAGTTAAAAAAAAAAAAGTTTAAAAAAAAAAAAAGTTTAAAAAAAAAAAGTTTAAAAAAAAAAAAGTTAAAAAAAAAAAAAGTTTTTAATTAAAAAAAAAAAAATATTATAGTGTTCCTATTGGTGGTGTAAGTCCATACTCCATAAACAAATTTTCAGGACTGTATCATGCTGCAAACAAAAGTTAGAGCTGTGTAAAGGCCAGCCAATGGGAAGACAGAAGGGCGGGGCTTAAGCAATTAATTAAGTACAGCGTGCTCCTATTGGTGGTCTAAGCCCATGGAGCAAATTGCAAGACTGTAGCATGCTGCAAGCAAAAGACAGGGTTTTTGTGTGTGTGTGTGTGTGTGTGTGTGTGTGTGTGTGTGTGTGTGTGTGTGTGTGTGTGTGTGTGTGTGTGTGTGTGTGTGTGTGTGTGTGTGTGTGTGTGTGTGTGTGTGTGTGTGTGTGTGTGTGTGTGTGTGTGTGTGTGTGTGTGCGTGCGTGCGTGTGCACGTGCGTGCGTGTGCGTGTGCATGCATGCGTGTGTCTGTGACTCTGTGTGTAGAGCCTAATTGCACAAATAGCAAATCTACAAGCTGCGTGCGTGCGTGCGTGCGTGCGTGCGTATGCATGCGTGTGTCTGTGACTGCACAAATAGCAGACTTACAAGCTCACAAGGTTTCGCAGAGCAACTCATTGAGATCTTGTAACTCTAATGTCAGCCCTGTAATTAAGCCCTTATATGTCTCAGCTGTGGGAGAGTAAAACAGTGCTTCACTATGACTGGGAGATTTCAATGGGCCTGAATAGGGAAAAACCTATGCCCGAACAAATTGCTCTATCGCAAAAAGTAAAAGTCGAATGCAAATATTGTTTTCACTTTGAGTGGCCTGAGCCATTGAGGTACAACATGTGCGATGGTGGTGTTGGTACGATCGAAAATGTGGTTATAAGAGCGAGTTAAGAATTGTCTTCACGATACTTTCCTCGTAAGAATTATACAATGGAGGTCAATGGGCAGCTTGACTGTATTTGTGTCACTTAAAAGGCCGTAGTTCACATTCTGTATGTATCTGTGCTTTGGTGGTTACATTGTGTGAAAGAGGACATGTGTGGCTACAAAATGACCAAAGAACATCCATGTAAAGTGAATATTTTGGCCGGGACGACAATTTGTTTGGTAAATTTCCAAGGAAAGAATTTCAGTTTCCACACTCTACTCAAGGAGGCCCCACACTCTAAGGGGACACTGATTACGCGAAACGGCCTGCGATTGAACTGCGATTTCGGAAAAACCGTGTAACATATTCGAATACGGTTTGAACCACGAAAAAGTCCACAGTCGTGTGAGCTAGCTAAAGTTTAAATCACGTTTCTACGACAAAGTATGCCAGAGTAATGAGGCTGCAAAAGTGAGGTTGATTTAGAGATAAAATCCCATACATTGTCTATGAGAGAAACATTTTATAAATAAAGTTAAATATTTTAAAAAGTATAAACTTTTTCAAAAAAACTTTTTCACCAATGAAAATTCAAAGATTGATGAACATTTTAAAGTTTGAATGGAGTTTCAAAGTGAAAGTATGACAGAGTAATAAGAGCACAAAAAAGTCAACTGTGAAAAATGGGACGTTTCTCCCATCGACTCTCATTATAAAGAATGTAAAAAAAAGTTTAAAAGTTTAAAAGTTAAAAAAGTATAAACAATTGTAAAAATAAAAATGCAAGCATAAATAACTGCAGAGAGCTGAACAGTTTGAAGTTTGAACTAAATTTCTAGCATAAAGTGTGTGAAAGTAGTAGGAGGACGAAAAAAGGGCGGAAATTGGAATAAAGAAGAAGTATAAATATAAACTGGCAATAACTAGTGTGTGCTCGCTGTTGCGAGCCCACAACTAGAAAGCAGTTCCTGTAGAAACTGCGTGGGCTCGCTAAAAACGCAATGTATAAAGTTATAGCTGTGTCTGTGGGACCACCCACCAAGTCTGAACACTGGTTTTTCATTTTTAAGTTTTCTTTTAAGTTTTTTTTTTAAGTTTAAAAAAAAAAAAGGTAAAAAAAAAAAAAAGTTTAGAAAAAAAAGTTTAAAAAAAAAAGAAGTTTAAAAAAAAAAAGTTTTTAAAAAAAAAAGTTTAAAAAAATAAAGTTTTTAAAAAAAAAAGTTTAAAAAAAAAAAAGTTTTTTAAAAAAAAAGTAAAAAAAAAAAAGATTAAAAAAAAAAAAGTTTTAAAAAAAAAAGTAAAAAAAAAAAAAGTAAAAAAAAAAAAAGTAAAAAAAAAAAAAAAAGTTTAAAAAAAAAATATTTTTTAAGTTTATATTAGTGTTCCTATTGGTGGTGTAAGTCCATACACAAATTTTCAGGACTGTATCATGCTGCAAACAAAAGTTAGAGCTGTGTAAAGGCCAGCCAATGGGAAGACAGAAGGGCGGGGCTTAAGCAATTAATTAAGTACAGCGTGCTCCTATTGGTGGTCTAAGCCCATGGAGCAAATTGCAAGACTGTAGCATGCTGCAAGCAAAAGACAGGGTTTTTGTGTGTGTGTGTGTGTGTGTGCGTGTGTGCGTGTGCGTGTGTGTGCGTGCGCGTGCACGTGCGTGTGCACGTGCGTGCGTGTGCATGCATGCGTGTGTCTGTGACTCTGTGTGTAGAGCCTAATTGCACAAATAGCAAATCTACAAGCTGCGTGCGTGCGTGCGTGCGTATGCATGCGTGTGTCTGTGACTGCACAAATAGCAGATCTACAAGCTCACAAGGTTTCGCAGAGCAACTCATTGAGATCTTGTAACTCTAATGTCAGCTCTGTAATTAAGCCCTTATATGTCTCAGCTGTGGGAGAGTAAAACAGTGCTTCACTATGACTGGGAGATTTCAATGGGCCTGAATAGGGAAAAACCTATGCCCGAACAAATTGCTCTATCGCAAAAAGTAAAAGTCGAATGCAAATATTCTTTTCACTTTGAGTGGCCTGAGACATTGAGGTACAACATGTGCGATGGTGGTGTTGGTACGATCGAAAATGTGGTTATAAGAGCGAGTTAAGAATTGTCTTCACGATACTTTCCTCGTAAGAATTATACAATGGAGGTCAATGGGCAGCTTGACTGTATTTGTGTCACTTAAAAGGCTGTAGTTCACATTCTGTATGTATCTGTGCTTTGGTGGTTACATTGTGTGAAAGAGGACATGTGTGGCTACAAAATGACCAAAGAACATCCATGTAAAGTGAATATTTTGGCCGGGACGACAATTTGTTTGGTAAATTTCCAAGGAAAGAATTTCAGTTTCCACACTCTACTCAAGGAGGCCCCGCACTCTAAGGGGACACTGATTGGGCGAAACGGCCTGCGATTGAACTGCGATTTCGGAAAAAACGTGTAACATATTCGAATACGGTTTGAACCACGACAAAGTCCACAGTCGTGTGAGCTAGCTAAAGTTTAAATCACGTTTCTACGACAAAGTATGCCAGAGTAATGAGGGTGCAAAAGTGAGGTGGATTTAGAGATTGCATCCCATACATTGTCTATGAGAGAAACATTTTATAAATAAAGTTAAATATTTTAAAAAGTATAAACATTTTCAAAAAAACGTTTTCACCAATGAAAATTCAAAGATAGATGAACATTTTAAAGTTTGAATGGAGTTTCAAAGTGAAAGTATGACAGAGTAATAAGAGCACAAAAAAGTCAACTGTGAAAAATGGGACGTTTCTCCCATCGACTCTCATTATAAAGAATGTAAAAAAAAGTTTAAAAGTTTAAAAGTTAAAAAAGTATAAACAATTGTAAAAATAAAAATACAAGCATAAATAACTGCAGAGAGCTGAACAGTTTGAAGTTTGAACTAAATTTCTAGCATAAAGTGTGTGAAAGTAGTAGGAGGACGAAAAAAGGGCGGAAATTGGAATAAAGAAGAAGTATAAATATAAACTGGCAATAACTAGTGTGTGCTCGCTGTTGCGAGCCCACAACTAGAAAAGCAGTTCCTGGTGAAACTGCGTGGGCTCGCCAAAAAACGCAATGTATGACGTAAGTAAAAAAAAAAAAAAAAAAAGTTAAGTTTTTTTAAGTTTTAAAAACAAAAAGTAAAAAAAAAAGTAAAAAAAAAAAAAGTTTTTAAAAAAAAAAGTTTTTAAAAAAAAAAGTAAAAAAAAAAAAAGTTTAAAAAAAAAAAAGGTTTTTAAAAAAAAAAGTTTAAGAAAAAAAGTTAAAAAAAAAAAAAGTTAAAAAAAAAAAAAGTTTAAAAAAAATATATTTTTTAAGTTTATATTAGTGTTCATATTGGTGGTGTAAGTCCATAAACAAATTTTCAGGACTGTATCATGCTGCAAACAAAAGTTAGAGCTGTGTAAAGGCCAGCCAATGGGAAGACAGAAGGGCGGGGCTTAAGCAATTAATTAAGTACAGCGTGCTCCTATTGGTGGTCTAAGCCCATGGAGCAAATTGCAAGACTGTAGCATGCTGCAAGCAAAAGACAGGGTTTTTGTGTGTGTGTGTGTGTGTGTGTGTGTGTGTGTGTGCGTGTGTGCGTGTGTGTGCGTGCGCGTGCGTGTGCACGTGCGTGCGTGTGCGTGTGCATGCATGCGTGTGTCTGTAACTCTGTGTGTAGAGCCTAATTGCACAAATAGCAAATCTACAAGCTGCGTGCGTGCGTGCGTGCGTATGCATGCGTGTGTCTGTGACTGCACAAATAGCAGACTTACAAGCTCACAAGGTTTCGCAGAGCAACTCATTGAGATCTTGTAACTCTAATGTCAGCCCTGTAATTAAGCCCTTATATGTCTCAGCTGTGGGAGAGTAAAACAGTGCTTCACTATGACTGGGAGATTTCAATGGGCCTGAATAGGGAAAAACCTATGCCCGAACAAATTGCTCTATCGCAAAAAGTAAAAGTCGAATGCAAATATTTGTTTCACTTTGAGTGGCCTGAGACATTGAGGTACAACATGTGCGATGGTGGTGTTGGTACGATCGAAAATGTGGTTATAAGAGCGAGTTAAGAATTGTCTTCACGATACTTTCCTCGTAAGAATTATACAATGGAGGTCAATGGGCAGCTTGACTGTATTTGTGTCACTTAAAAGGCCGTAGTTCACATTCTGTATGTATCTGTGCTTTGGTGGTTACATTGTGTGAAAGAGGACATGTGTGGCTACAAAATGACCAAAGAACATCCGTGTAAAGTGAATATTTTGGCCAGGACGACAATTTGTTTGGTAGATTTCCGAGGGAAGCATTTCAGTTTCCACACTCTACTCAAGGAGGCCCCGCACTCTAAGGGGACACTGATTAGGCGAAACGGCCTGCGATTGAACTGCGATTTCGGTAAAACCGTGTAACATATTCGAATACGGTTTGAACCACGAAAAAGTCCACAGCCGTGTGAGCTAGCTAAAGTTTAAATCACGTTTCTACGACAAAGTATGCCAGAGTAATGAGGCTGCAAAAGTGAGGTGGATTTAGAGATTGCATACCATACATTGTCTATGAGAGAAACATTTTATAAATAAAGTTAAATATTTTAAAAAGTATAAACTTTTTCAAAAAAACTTTTTCACCAATGAAAATTCAAAGATTGATGAACATTTTAAAGTTTGAATGGAGTTTCAAAGTGAAAGTATGACAGAGTAATAAGAGCACAAAAAAGTCAACTGTGAAAAATGGGACGTTTCTCCCATCGACTCTCATTATAAAGAATGTAAAAAAAAGTTTAAAAGTTTAAAAGTTAAAAAAGTATAAACAATTGTAAAAATAAAAATGCAAGCATAAATAACTGCAGAGAGCTGAACAGTTTGAAGTTTGAACTAAATTTCTAGCATAAAGTGTGTGAAAGTAGTAGGAGGACGAAAAAAGGGCGGAAATTGGAATAAAGAAGAAGTATAAATATAAACTGGCAATAACTAGTGTGTGCTCGCTGTTGCGAGCCCACAACTAGAAAAGCAGTTCCTGGTGAAACTGCGTGGGCTCGCCAAAAAACGCAATGTATGACGTAAGTAAAAAAAAAAAAAAAAAGTTAAGTTTTTTTAAGTTTTAAAAACAAAAAGTTAAAAAAAAAGTTAAAAAAAAAAAGTTTAGAAAAAAAAGAAGTTTTTTAAAAAAAAAAGTTTTTAAAAAAAAAGTTAAAAAAAAAAAAAGGTTTTTAAAAAAAAAAGTTTAAGAAAAAAAGTTAAAAAAAAAGTTAAAAAAAAAAAAAGTTAAAAAAAAAAGGTTAAAAAAAAAAAAAGTTTAAAAAAAATATATTTTTTAAGTTTATATTAGTGTTCCTATTGGTGGTGTAAGTCCATAAACAAATTTTCAGGACTGTATCATGCTGCAAACAAAAGTTAGAGCTGTGTAAAGGCCAGCCAATGGGAAGACAGAAGGGCGGGGCTTAAGCAATTAATTAAGTACAGCGTGCTCCTATTGGTGGTCTAAGCCCATGGAGCAAATTGCAAGACTGTAGCATGCTGCAAGCAAAAGACAGGGTTTTTGTGTGTGTGTGTGTGTGTGTGTGTGTGTGTGTGTGTGCGTGTGTGCGTGTGTGTGCGTGCGCGTGCGTGTGCACGTGCGTGCGTGTGCATGCATGCGTGTGTCTGTGACTCTGTGTGTAGAGCCTAATTGCACAAATAGCAGACCTACAAGCTGTGTGCGTGCGTGCGTGCGTGCGTGCGTGCGTGCTTGCGTATGCATGCGTGTGTCTGTGACTGCACAAATAGCAGACCTACAAGCTCACAAGGTTTCGCAGAGCAACTCATTGAGATCTTGTAACTCTAATGTCAGCCCTGTAATTAAGCCCTTATATGTCTCAGCTGTGGGAGAGTAAAACAGTGCTTCACTATGACTGGGAGATTTCAATGGGCCTGAATAGGGAAAAACCTATGCCCGAACAAATTGCTCTATCGCAAAAAGTAAAAGTCGAATGCAAATATTCTTTTCACTTTGAGTGGCCTGAGCCATTGAGGTACAACATGTGCGATGGTGGTGTTGGTACGAT
The DNA here is from genome assembly GCF_951216825.1 of Electrona antarctica. Classification (NCBI taxonomy): domain Eukaryota; kingdom Metazoa; phylum Chordata; class Actinopteri; order Myctophiformes; family Myctophidae; genus Electrona; species Electrona antarctica. The sequence goes on from NW_027637508.1 coordinate 21,235, forward strand.
GGAAAATGTGGTTATAAGAGCGAGTTAAGAATTGTCTTCACGATACTTTCCTCGTAAGAATTATACAATGGAGGTCAATGGGCCGCTTGACTGTATTTGTGTCACTTAAAAGGCCGTAGTTCACATTCTGTATGTATCTGTGCTTTGGTGGTTACATTGTGTGAAAGAGGACATGTGTGGCTACAAAATGACCAAAGAACATCCGTGTAAAGTGAATATTTTGGCCAGGACGACAATTTGTTTGGTAGATTTCCGAGGGAAGCATTTCAGTTTCCACACTCTACTCAAGGAGGCCCCGCACTCTAAGGGGACACTGATTAGGCGAAACGGCCTGCGATTGAACTGCGATTTCGGTAAAACCGTGTAACATATTCGAATACGGTTTGAACCACGAAAAAGTCCACAGCCGTGTGAGCTAGCTAAAGTTTAAATCACGTTTCTACGACAAAGTATGCCAGAGTAATGAGGCTGCAAAAGTGAGGTTGATTTAGAGATAAAATCCCATACATTGTCTATGAGAGAAACATTTTATAAATAAAGTTAAATATTTTAAAAAGTATAAACTTTTTCAAAAAAACCTTTTCACCAATGAAAATTCAAAGATTGATGAACATTTTAAAGTTTGAATGGAGTTTCAAAGTGAAAGTATGACAGAGTAATAAGAGCACAAAAAAGTCAACTGTGAAAAATGGGACGTTTCTCCCATCGACTCTCATTATAAAGAATGTAAAAAAAAGTTTAAAAGTTTAAAAGTTAAAAAAGTATAAACAATTGTAAAAATAAAAATGCAAGCATAAATAACTGCAAAGAGCTGAACAGTTTGAAGTTTGAACTAAATTTCTAGCATAAAGTGTGTGAAAGTAGTAGGAGGACGAAAAAAGGGCGGAAATTGGAATAAAGAAGAAGTATAAATATAAACTGGCAATAACTAGTGTGTGCTCGCTGTTGCGAGCCCACAACTAGAAAAGCAGTTCCTGGTGAAACTGCGTGGGCTCGCCAAAAAACGCAATGTATGACGTAAGTAAAAAAAAAAAAAAAAAGTTAAGTTTTTTTAAGTTTTAAAAACAAAAAGTTAAAAAAAAAGTTAAAAAAAAAAAGTTTAGAAAAAAAAGAAGTTTTTAAAAAAAAAAAGTTTTTAAAAAAAAAAGTTAAAAAAAAAAAAAGGTTTTTAAAAAAAAAAGTTTAAGAAAAAAAGTTAAAAAAAAAGTTAAAAAAAAAAAAGTTAAAAAAAAAAGGTTAAAAAAAAAAAAAGTTTAAAAAAAATATATTTTTTAAGTTTATATTAGTGTTCCTATTGGTGGTGTAAGTCCATAAACAAATTTTCAGGACTGTATCATGCTGCAAACAAAAGTTAGAGCTGTGTAAAGGCCAGCCAATGGGAAGACAGAAGGGCGGGGCTTAAGCAATTAATTAAGTACAGCGTGCTCCTATTGGTGGTCTAAGCCCATGGAGCAAATTGCAAGACTGTAGCATGCTGCAAGCAAAAGACAGGGTTTTTGTGTGTGTGTGTGTGTGTGTGTGTGTGTGTGTGTGTGTGTGCGTGTGTGCGTGTGTGTGCGTGCGCGTGCGTGTGCACGTGCGTGCGTGTGCATGCATGCGTGTGTCTGTGACTCTGTGTGTAGAGCCTAATTGCACAAATAGCAGACCTACAAGCTGTGTGCGTGCGTGCGTGCGTGCGTGCGTGCGTGCGTGCGTGCGTGCTTGCGTATGCATGCGTGTGTCTGTGACTGCACAAATAGCAGACCTACAAGCTCACAAGGTTTCGCAGAGCAACTCATTGAGATCTTGTAACTCTAATGTCAGCCCTGTAATTAAGCCCTTATATGTCTCAGCTGTGGGAGAGTAAAACAGTGCTTCACTATGACTGGGAGATTTCAATGGGCCTGAATAGGGAAAAACCTATGCCCGAACAAATTGCTCTATCGCAAAAAGTAAAAGTCGAATGCAAATATTCTTTTCACTTTGAGTGGCCTGAGCCATTGAGGTACAACATGTGCGATGGTGGTGTTGGTACGATGGAAAATGTGGTTATAAGAGCGAGTTAAGAATTGTCTTCACGATACTTTCCTCGTAAGAATTATACAATGGAGGTCAATGGGCCGCTTGACTGTATTTGTGTCACTTAAAAGGCCGTAGTTCACATTCTGTATGTATCTGTGCTTTGGTGGTTACATTGTGTGAAAGAGGACATGTGTGGCTACAAAATGACCAAAGAACATCCGTGTAAAGTGAATATTTTGGCCAGGACGACAATTTGTTTGGTAGATTTCCGAGGGAAGCATTTCAGTTTCCACACTCTACTCAAGGAGGCCCCGCACTCTAAGGGGACACTGATTAGGCGAAACGGCCTGCGATTGAACTGCGATTTCGGTAAAACCGTGTAACATATTCGAATACGGTTTGAACCACGAAAAAGTCCACAGCCGTGTGAGCTAGCTAAAGTTTAAATCACGTTTCTACGACAAAGTATGCCAGAGTAATGAGGCTGCAAAAGTGAGGTTGATTTAGAGATAAAATCCCATACATTGTCTATGAGAGAAACATTTTATAAATAAAGTTAAATATTTTAAAAAGTATAAACTTTTTCAAAAAAACCTTTTCACCAATGAAAATTCAAAGATTGATGAACATTTTAAAGTTTGAATGGAGTTTCAAAGTGAAAGTATGACAGAGTAATAAGAGCACAAAAAAGTCAACTGTGAAAAATGGGACGTTTCTCCCATCGACTCTCATTATAAAGAATGTAAAAAAAAGTTTAAAAGTTTAAAAGTTAAAAAAGTATAAACAATTGTAAAAATAAAAATGCAAGCATAAATAACTGCAAAGAGCTGAACAGTTTGAAGTTTGAACTAAATTTCTAGCATAAAGTGTGTGAAAGTAGTAGGAGGACGAAAAAAGGGCGGAAATTGGAATAAAGAAGAAGTATAAATATAAACTGGCAATAACTAGTGTGTGCTCGCTGTTGCGAGCCCACAAATATAAACTGGCAATAACTAGTGTGTGCTCGCTGTTGCGAGCCCACAATAAAGTGTTACAATTACAATAGTCTGGTTGCCCTTTAGGGCAACCACACTAAATATCAGTCCTAATCATATATAATCATCATAACAGTGCATTTGGTGTACAGTTGTGTTAATCCATTTTGGGCAGGAACCCCTTTTGGTGCCCAACCAAGTATAAATCAGGCGTGATTTATACAAGAGATGTCAGTCTACATACTGTAGTACAAATTAGTGTTTTTTCTTCTGTTGACTGTGAAGAGAAGGATAGAATTGCAGTCAGAATCATCTTGGTTGGCTGGTTATTGCATCATGTCTTTTTTAGTTTGGTGTTGCATAGCTACATTTAGACTTTAAGGCAAGCTCGGTAATCACACACCCACACACACACTGACACACACACCCACTGACACACACACACACACACACACACACACACACTGACAGACCCATAAGGTATTTCTGTCTGTTACTGGCCAGGGGGTGGGGAAAAAAAGTCCATTTAGTGTGTGTGTGTGTGTGTGTGTGTGTGTGTGTGTGTGTGTGTGTGTGTGTGTGTGTGTGTGTGTGTGTGTGTGTGTGTGTGTGTGTGTGTGTGTGTGTGTGTGTGTGTGTGTGTGTGTGTGTGTGTGTGTGTGTGTGTGTGTGTGTGTGTGTGTGTGTGTGTGTGTGTGTGTGTGTGTGTGTGTGTGTGTGTGTGTGTGTGTACTGCACCATGTGCTATTTCATGAGGCAAGGCCATGTCTTAGCGTGTTTTATGTGAGAAT
>NW_027637508.1:27500-33336 GCF_951216825.1 Electrona antarctica
TCTCTCTGTCTCTCTCTCTCTCTCTCTCTCTCTCTCTCTCTCTGTCTCTCTCTCTCTCTCTCTCTCTCTCTCTCTCTCTGTCTCTCTCTGCGTTGCATTCCTTCCTGTCCCTCCTGTGTGCTCTGAGCTGACCTCACAGTGGAATGAGTGGGAGGTGGTGGACGGCTGGATGCAGCCAAAAGTCACATCTGTCAGGCAGCGTAGCAAAGGCGGGAGACATGGGACGGGGATAGCGAGACAGACAGAGGGAGGGAAGAAAGACAGGGAGGAGGACACAGATAAATAGACAGACAGATAGACAGAGACAGACAGAGGGAGGGAGGGAGGATGGGGAGGAGGACACAGAGACAGACAGACAGAGGGAGGGAAGAAAGACAGGGAGGAGGACACAGATAAATAGACAGACAGATAGACAGAGACAGACAGAGGGAGGGAGGGAGGATGGGGAGGAGGACACAGAGAAACAGACAGAGGGAGGGAGGGAGGGAGGATGGGGAGGGAGGACACAGAGAAACAGACAGAGGGAGGGAGGGAGGGAGGATGGGGAGGAGGACACAGACAAACAGACAGAGGGAGGGAGGAAGACGGGGAGGAGGACACAGAGAAATAGACAGAGGGAGGGAGGGAGGACGGGGAGGAGGACACAGAGAGGGAGGGAGGACAGGGAGGAGGACACAGAGAGGGACGGAGGACATGCAGGGAGGAGGACACAGAGAGGGAGGGAGGACAGGGAGGAGGACACAGAGAGGGAGGGAGGACAGGGAGGAGGACACAGAGAGGGAGGGAGGACAGGGAGGAGGACACAGAGAGGGAGGGAGGACAGGGAGGAGGACACAGAGAGGGAGGGAGGACAGGGAGGAGGACACAGAGAGGGAGGGAGGACAGGGAGGAGGACACAGAGAGGGAGGGAGGAAGACGGGGAGGAGGACACAGAGAGGGAGGGAGGAAGACGGGGAGGAGGACACAGAGAGGGAGGGAGGACAGGGAGGAGGACACAGAGAGGGACGGAGGACATGCAGGGAGGAGGACACAGAGAGGGAGGGAGGACAGGGAGGAGGACACAGAGAGGGAGGGAGGACAGGGAGGAGGACACAGAGAGGGAGGGAGGACAGGGAGGAGGACACAGAGAGGGAGGGAGGACAGGGAGGAGGACACAGAGAGGGAGGGAGGACAGGGAGGAGGACACAGAGAGGGAGGGAGGACAGGGAGGAGGACACAGAGAGGGAGGGAGGACAGGGAGGAGGACACAGAGGGAGGGAAGACAGGGAGGAGGACACAGAGGAAGGGAAGACAGGGAGGAGGACACAGAGGAAGGGAGGACAGGGAGGAGGACACAGAGAGGGAGGGAGGACAGGGAGGAGGACACAGAGAGGGAGGGAGGACAGGGAGGAGGACACAGAGGAAGGGAAGACAGGGAGGAGGACACAGAGGAAGGGAGGACAGGGAGGAGGACACAGAGAGGGAGGGAGGACAGGGAGGAGGACACAGAGAGGGAGGGAGGACAGGGAGGAGGACACAGAGAGGGAGGGAGGAAGACGGGGAGGAGGACACAGAGAGGGAGGGAGGACAGGGAGGAGGACACAGAGAGGGAGGGAGGAAGACGGGGAGGAGGACACAGAGGGAGGGAGGACAGGGAGGACACAGAGAGGGAGGGAGGACAGGGAGGAGGACACAGAGAGGGAGGGAGGACAGGGAGGAGGACACAGAGAGGGAGGGAGGACAGGGAGGAGGACACAGAGGGAGGGAGGACAGGGAGGAGGACACAGAGAGGGAGGGAGGACAGGGAGGAGGACACAGAGAGGGAGGGAGGAAGACGGGGAGGAGGACACAGAGGGAGGGAGGACAGGGAGGAGGACACAGAGAGGGAGGGAGGACAGGGAGGAGGACACAGAGAGGGAGGGAGGACAGGGAGGAGGACACAGAGAGGGAGGGAGGACAGGGAGGAGGACACATGGGATGGGGATAGAGAGACAGACAGAGGGAGGGAGGACAGGGAGGAGGACACAGAGAAATAGATATGAGGTCGAACTGGTTCTCAAACCTTTTCATGTCGAAGACCTCTATGCAAATGTCATCTGGCTCTGGAATCGAACCCGTGACTCGCTGCCAGGCTGCACTAGAGCCCACATGTGGCATCCCTGTACCCCGCTTTGAGACGTACTGCGCTAGAGGAACCCCCACCCCACCCCCTGCCTGTGTTCCTCGGGGACCAGCTGGGACACTCCACATCTCCTGTGTGTATTTATGTCCTGTGTTTTTGGGTGAAAACACACACCTTGCGATGCAGTTCTTCATGCAACGCTAAATCATAAAACTGCTATTATGGAGACGACTACTATTGCTAGACCACTCCCACAGTAAAACGGACCACTGACATGTCCTGTTTTTTGTACCGAGTTAACCCATTTTTTACCTGAGATCAGATTCTAAAAATGTCTTCTACATCCTGACAGTTTTCTGAAAAAGCTATGTTTCTTCGATTTTTCAAAAATAGCAGACCTACAAGCTCATAGCGCGCCACTCGGTGGCGCGCTATGAGCTTGTAGATCTGCTATTTTTCAATAGCTAAAGCGTAACACGATGCTAACGCCAAAAAGGGGTTATTTTTGCAGTGTCTGGTCTGTGGAAAACCAGTGAAACCACTGGAAGAAGGACAATAGCTGCTCTCCCTCCCCTGAATCAGACGAGGCCTGAAATAGGCCAAAAGCTGTTTTCTTTTTAAGAGACCATGTGACTCTTGTTTCTCAGCCTTGAAGGAAAGAAATAAAGAACGATATAAAGGTCACCCAGACCAGTGCCAGCTAGCTCCGACTGCTACTTTATTCCATTTAGTCGTTGTCCCTTAGTTTCTTTTTAATGCGTCTTTAGTTCATTGTCATGTATTGTTTTATAATTGTCTCATAATTTATATTATTGAGGTATTTTATTTCCATATGTGCCATGTAAAGCACTTTGTGTGAGTGCTCTGGTTTTATAAAAGGTGTGTGTGTGTGTGTGTGTGTGTGTGTGTGTGTGTGTGTGTGTGTGTGTGTGTGTGTGTGTGTGTGTGTGTGTGTGTGTGTGTGTGTGTGTGTGTGTGTGTGTGTGTGTGTGTGTGTGTGTGTGTGTGTGTGTGTGTGTGTGGTAACATTTGAGAAATAATAAACCATCCTGGTTACCATTTTCCTGGTCCTCGTGAGATAAATGGTGGTTTAACTTTTTATGGTTAAATATCACACCCGTGTGAAGTGAGGGGCGCTCTTGTCATCATACATCATCATCACATTCCGGCCAATCACTTTTGGCGTCCTCACTTTTCTCTTCTCACTTTTTAACCTCGATTCCAATCCCCTGTGGGCGTGGCACAATCGTTATGCGATGCTCAACCAACATCTCCCACCCAATCACGTCGGCCACCCAATCACGTCGGCCAATCACAATTTGCGTCTTCACTTCTTTTGGTCCTCACTTTTGTCTTCAATGTTTGTGTTTAATCCATTTAGGCCTGAGATCAGATTCTATAAATGTCTTCTACATCCTGACAGTTTTCTGAAAAAGCTATGTTTCTATGTCAGTGGTTCTTCGATTTTTCAAAAATAGCAGACCTACAAGCTCGTAGCGCGCCACTCGGTGGCGCGCTACGAGCTTGTAGATCTGCTATTTTTCAATAGCTAAAGCATAACATGATGCTAACACCAAAAGGGGTTCCCGCCCCCAAAATGGTTTAACTGTGTGTAACTCCCTCCTTACTGGCCTACCGGCAGTTCCGGGCGTTCCCCATGCGCTAAATGATTGCTAGTTAGTTATTAGTTAATGTACCTGCTCTGTAAGCCAGAGAGTGTTTTGAATTAACCACTGTAGTGAGATAAAACTGTATGAAATGGAGGTCTGTGGCCTAATAATGCTTATCAAACTGGGGTCCTTGAAATTACGAAGGTTAAGAATCACGTGTGTGTGTGTGTGTGTGTGTGTGTGTGTGGGTTTCAGCCTGGATGCCCTTGGCGGCTCATCACATCACACATTGCAGCCCACAGAGCTGATGACTTTGACTTTTTGTTCAGCCCTATCTGCCTATCTCTGCTCCGTTCTACAATGTTCCCTCATTATCAGCCTGGGATAGTAGGCGTAACAATGGGATTATTGGGACCATTGTCTCAGGCAGAGTTCATACTTTCTAGTGGCTTCCGTCGGTGTGCGTTGGAGGCCTGGAGGACAGACCCCACTGACTGCATCCACACACTGGTGCACCTGCTGCTCATTTCACTGATTAGCCCATTCTGACCTGAGATCAGATTCTATAAATGTCTCCTGACCGTTTTCTGAAAAAGCTATGTTTCTATGTCAGTGGTTCTTCGATTTTTCAAAAATAGCAGACCTACAAGCTCGTAGCGCGCCACTCGGTGGCGCGCTACGAGCTTGTAGATCTGCTATTTTTCAATAGCTAAAGCATAACATAATGCTAACACCAAAAGGGGTTCCCGCCCAAAATGGGCTTAGCTCACGTTCCAGCCAGCTTGAGTGAGGCCAATCAGGCAGCTCAGCTGATGCAATCCGTAAACCGTAAGTTCCATGTCCTATATCTAGGATTTGAACCTGGAAAATGATATGTAGTGTGCTCTCCCAAGACAGAATCCCCACTTTGCTTGGGGAGATATTGCACCTGTGAGCTCCAGACGGGGCTGCTCAACCCCTTCAGGCCGGGAACCCATTTTGGGGTTCTGTACATTATGTACAGTATTCAGCAATTGAAAAACTTTTTTTTCCAGAAAACTTAGGTCAGGCTTTAGAAGGCCTCAGGCCTCAATGAGTAGGGGGTGTCCTACCTGACTCCAGGGTCTACATCTCTCTATGGAGGGGTAGGGACTAGGGAGGAAGGGGTAGGGACTAGGGACCTTTAGAGTATATATGAATAGAGACGGCACCCGAGTTCTCCTCCCATCCACTTGCATTAAGTTGCTCAAAAGTGCTTGAGGCGATTTCACTCCTCCTTCCTGGTAGGAACAGAGTGCATTCTGGGATGGATTGGACCCAAACACATGAACGCGCTGGCCGCTGACTATCATTGCACGCGTTCACGTGTGTTCACGTATGAAACAGCGTTCACGTGTCATCATGAGCGTGCGCAATGATAGTCATGTGTTTGGGTCCAAACTGCAATACCAAATTCGGCCACTATGTCCATTCCGCCTCAGGGTTTCCTCCGGGTGCCGTCTCTATTCATATATACTCTAAGGTAGGGACTAGGGAGGAAGACCACCGCCAAGAACTGCACACGTACTACTGTAGGTATATTGTATTCACATACTCTGCCGTACAGATTGGTTATGGATTTTATCACTGCTGGGAGTGAAAGCTTCTATTCTGGCAAATGTTTGGACATCAAAACTCTACTAGATAATTAAGTCAGCTGTGTGTGTGTGTGTGTGTGTGTGTGTGTGTGTGTGTGTGTGTGTGTGTGTGTGTGTGTGTGTGTGTGTGTGTGTGTGCGTGTGCGTGTGTGCGTGCGCGCACTATCCAGCATCCGCGGCCGCCCTACCTCTTCCTGCTCCCCTCTGGGGACGAGGCCTGTTTACCCAGCAGCCCAACGTCATCATAACAACCGGGTAGGGATAGTCCCACTTCCTGTCCGTGTCCGTGGTGCTCCTGGTGCGTTCTGGGTAAACAGTCAGTCGTGGAGAGTTTGCCCTGGTCTGCCAAGTCATTGACTCCCTATAAGACTAGTGGGCAAGCAGTAGTGACCCTCCCCTTTCATTTGATCCAATCGTAACTCCGGTCTTCTCTGAAATGGCTAGAATTCTACGTTCAGGTCATTTGTTTACTTGAGCCCAGCTCAAAGAAACACACCTAAATCACATTG
>NW_027637507.1:0-12500 GCF_951216825.1 Electrona antarctica
TTACTGAAAGAATCCCGATTCTGCATGACAGCAAGTCTTGAACTTTTCCACCATGCCAAAGAAATGAGCAGAAGGAATGAGCAGAAGGTAATGAGCAGAAGGTAATGAGCAGAAGGGGCATTTTCATTAGAAATGAGCAGAAGGGGCATTTTCATTTTTCGCGCAGACGAAATGAAAGCCTGGGTATCGAGGCTAGAAGGGGCATTATGCAGTGTTGGAACTCCCCACACATACAACACATACACACATACAGTGTTGGAACTCCCCACACATACAACACATACACACATACAGTGTTGGAACTCCCCACACATACACACATACAGTGTTGGAACTCTCCACACATACACACATACAGTGTTGGAACTCCCCACACATACACACATACAGTGTTGGAACTCCCCACACATACACACATACAGTGTTGGAACTCCCCACACATACAATACATACAGTGTTGGAACTCCCCACACATACACACATACAGTGTTGGAACTCCCCACACATACAATACATACACACATACAGTGTTGGAACTCCCCACACATACAATACATACACACATACAGTGTTGGAACTCCCCACACATACAATACATACACACATACAGTGTTGGAACTCCCCACACATACAATACATACACACATACAGTGTTGGAACTCCCCACACATACAATACATACACACATACAGTGTTGGAACTCCCCACACATACAATACATACACACATACAGTGTTGGAACTCCCCACACATACAATACATACACACATACAGTGTTGGAACTCCCCACACATACAATACATACACACATACAGTGTTGGAACTCCCCACACATACAATACATACACACATACAGTGTTGGAACTCCCCACACATACAATACATACACACATACAGTGTTGGAACTCCCCACACATACAACACATACACACATACAGTGTTGGAACTCCCCACACATACAATACATACACACATACAGTGTTGGAACTCCCCACACATACAATACATACACACATACAGTGTTGGAACTCCCCACACATACAATACATACACACATACAGTGTTGGAACTCCCCACACATACAATACATACACACATACAGTGTTGGAACTCCCCACACATACAATACATACACACATACAGTGTTGGAACTCCCCACACATACAATACATACACACATACAGTGTTGGAACTCCCCACACATACAACACATACACACATACAGTGTTGGAACTCCCCACACATACAATACATACACACATACAGTGTTGGAACTCCCCACACATACAATACATACACACATACAGTGTTGGAACTCTCCACACATACAACATACATACACACATACAGTGTTGGAACTCTCCACACATACAATACATACACACATACAGTGTTGGAACTCTCCACACATACAATACATACACACATACAGTGTTGGAACTCCCCACACATACAACACATACACACATACAGTGTTGGAACTCCCCACACATACACACATACAGTGTTGGAACTCCCCACACATACACACATACAGTGTTGGAACTCCCCACACATACACACATACAGTGTTGGAACTCCCCACACATACAACACATACACACATACAGACTACAGTGTTGGAACTCCCCACACATACAATACATACACACATACAGTGTTGGAACTCTCCACACATACAATACATACACACATACAGTGTTGGAACTCCCCACACATACAACACATACACACATACAGTGTTGGAACTCCCCACACATACAATACATACACACATACAGTGTTGGAACTCTCCACACATACAATACACATACAGTGTTGGAACTCCCCACACATACAATACATACACACATACAGTGTTGGAACTCCCCACACATACAATACATACACACATACAGTGTTGGAACTCTCCACACATACAACACACATACAGTGTTGGAACTCCCCACACATACAATACATACACACATACAGTGTTGGAACTCTCCACACATACAACACATACACACATACAGTGTTGGAACTCCCCACACATACACACATACAGTGTTGGAACTCTCCACAAATACACACATGCAGTGTTTGAACTCTCCACACATACACACATACAGTGTTGGAACTCTCCACACATAGATACATATATACTTCCCTCTCCAGAGCAACATTAACTTCATTCTGGGGGATCCCGAGGCTGTTCCCAGACCATAATCCCTCCATCTGGTCCTTGGTCTTACCCCGGGGGTCCCCTTCCCGTGGGACGTGCATCGAGGACCTCCCTAGGGTGTTTTGAAATATTCCGGCCTCACGTCTCAACAGGTCGAAGTGAGCTACTGTATAGCAGACCACGATCCAGGTTGTTCCTGCACATTTCTTATGGTGACACACCGTGGCTGGTTACGGGTATCAAACCTCTGCCCCTCCCGTAAAACACTCTCTATAATCTGTGTACGCCCGTGCAGCGCTTGGGAACACTGTACTGATATGTCATTGAAAGCTTTTATCTACAACAGCTCAACACACACAAGTTGCGGCTGTTATCAAGTTAAACCTCTGCCTCCAGTTTACTGTCAACGATGGGATGCTGGAATTTGAGCCTATACACCGCGATCGGCAACGTGTATAAACATGAAGGGAACGGAGTTTTGAGGATGAGCCGAAATGGTATTTTGAGAGTACCTAATCCAACTTTACAGTAATGTTTTTTTCTTTTTCTTTTATTTACCTTTTTTATAATTTTATGAGGCATCTTTCGCTTCACTGTCATCTGGGGACCCGCCTAAAATCATGCGAGGACCCCCCTCGTGGTCCCGACCCACAGGTTGAGAACCACTGCTTTAATGTTTAGTGTTGAGATTGTTTAAACAGTGTGACATGTTTGTATAGTGCATAGGCATACAGCACCACACTGTACAGTGACTGTAATATTTGTGCAGTGCAAGTAATTAACTTTTAGCAACATAAACTTTTGATATTGAAATACACAAAAATAACAAACTTCACAAAACATAAAACTGAATTGCAAATAATCTTTAGCTACAGTATAAACATTTCTGCAATGACACACTGAAGAACATTGATTACATCCATAATAGTTTAATCATTGCTAATTTGCTGCGTATAAAACTGTGCTGCTCTGTGTTACTGTACTTGCCCTGCAGATAGCTTCGCTAGGTCTTTTTACTTTTTACCACTAGGTCAGTGTTAGCCCTTAGCTAGCTAATGTTAACGGCTGGTGTTTGGAAACGGCTGTGAACTCTTGGTGCGTGCGTGCGTGCGTGCGTGCGTGCGTGCGTGCGTGCGTGCGTGCGTGCGTGCGTGCGTGCGTGCGTGCGTGCGTGCGTGCGTGTCCATGGAGTGAGAGTGTGAGCTAGCTTAGAGCTGTTGCCACTAATGGATTCACAGAGAGAAATACCACGGGCCATGCTACCAGCAGGGGTGAGATCACAACAGTCGGACGGCCTGTGTGTGCGTGTGTGTGTGTGTGCGTGCGTGTGTGCGTGTGTGTGTGTGTGTGTGTGTGTGTGTGTGTGTGTGTGTGTGTGTGTGTGCGCGTGTGTGAAAAGTACATGTTGGAGTGTGAACGTGTTGTGAGTCGAGAGAATAATAAGTAAGATCACTGTCATCAGATGAGAGAGGGACAGCAGGAAGGAGAGAGAGGGGGTTCAGAAGAGAGGCCATGTAATGCATTTTCAATGGAAACAATGCATCGACATGAAGATACAAAGATACATCCGACGTTTGCTACAAAAGCTACAGCAGCTTCAAAGCTTACACAAAAGTTGAGCTATAGTTTCAGCTTCAGCTACAAAGATGCAAAGCTACAAATATGCTGTGCAGCTTTGTATATCTTTGAATCTGCCCGTGTGAACACTGCATAAGAGGAGAGGAGACAAGGAGGCGTGGGGGTATAGGTAGCACTATTGATGATATGCACACGGCTGCCATCTTGCCAGCAAGGTGCTACCTATAGCTGCAACTTCCCATAGACAGCCCATTCATCCAAACAGAAAAGTCCTATTTAATTGTATTAAATAACGTCAAACTCACCAACATTGCAGCTGTACGGAAAGCTTGAATTATCGTCTTACTATATCTGCAAAGTGTTTGTTTCATCAAATGTTTTCTAAGTGTCAGAGTTTGGAAGCACTCGTTATCATTAAATGGGCTGTTGAGTGATAGTCCACAAGCACTTCCAAACTCCAGCACAATAATCATCTGCAAGGAATTTCTTGACAGGAGTAGCTCATAACATGTCTACAGTGGATTCTTATTATACAAACACATCGCAGATAGAAAGAGGATGATTCAAGCCTTTCCGTACAGCTGCAATATTGGTGAGTGTGACGTTATTTAATACAATTAGATAGGACTGTTCTGTTTGGATGAATGGGCTGTCTATGGGAAGTTGCACCTAGTTAGCACCTTGCTGGCAAGATGGCAGCCGTATGCATATCATCAATAGAGAGGGTTCGGTGCAGCCAGATTCCATCTGGCCTCTGCCTGCCCCCCCGGTCAGCCTGCCTGATAGCCTGCTTAACACTAACAGTGGAGACACTGACACACTGGGGGCCTGCATGGAGGGTTGGAGGGAGGGAGGGAGGGAGGGAGGGAGGGAGGGAGGGAGCAATAGATGGAGGAAGAGACATGGTGGACCGTTGGACATGAGAGTAGCCCTAGAATGCCTCAAGGAGGGAGGGAGGGAGGGAGGGATGGAGGGAGGGAAGGAGCAATAGATGGAGGAAGAGACATGGTGGACCGTTGGACATGAGAGTAGCCCTAGAATGCCTCAAGGAGGGAGCAGGAATGGATGGACGTACAGAGGGAAAGAGAAGGAGCGATGGGAAGTACTATCCGGAATGACGAAATGAGTGAAATGGATGCATATAGGAATAGTTTCCCTGTCCCTTGTATAGCCCTTTAAACCGCACAGGGTTAGGACATGGTAAATTGCCTATATTGCCATGCTTGTCGTCCGTCCACTCCAATGGCTATCTCGGCCATTGTTTACATTGTGTCTGCTCCACCAAGATGGCGGCAGCGCCGGGCGGGGTGGGGCCGAGATAGCCCTTTAGGAAGCGGAGACTGATGGGGAGGGCTGTAAGCAAGGACTATTAAAAGAGGACAGGAAGCGAAGACCGCACGGTGGACTCCATGTTGCTCCCTGGAGGGAAAGAAACATGCGCAGTTGAGACCAAGGAAGCTGAACGTGGAAGTGTTGGCTGCATTTAGCCCATTGCGCATGTTTCTTTCCTTCCAGGGAGCAACATGGACTCCACCGTACGGTCTTCGCTTCCTAACCTTATTTGATTAAGCCTCCGAGCTATCTGGGCGCCGCCCCACCCCCCTCCTGGTGCTGCCGCCATCTTGGTGGAGTAAACACTGTGTTATGTGTGGTTCTAGAATGTCCAAAACAACAAGAAAATAAAAGGCATTCACGCTGATGACCATGACCAATGTACTCCCAATCCCAATCTTTCTGAAAAAGGTATGTATAGCCTATACAACATAAATGACAAACAAATAGTTTGAGGGCAATATTTGCTGTCCTTTTGTACAGCGGCATGAATGCGAGACATGCAGTGCGTGTCTCACATTCAGCCTCACTCACCGACGGTGGAGGCAGCCTGCATGGTACACCCTCCTACTCATCCAGAACAGTTAGGGCTTCATTGGCTTGTTCAAGGACACTTTTCACGACACAATGTCGAGAAGAGCCAGAGATCAAGCCGTATAAATGGTGAGAGGGAATGAAAGACAGATGGAGAGAGAGAGAGTGTGTGTGTGTGTGTGTGTGTGTGTGTGTGTGTGTGTGTGTGTGTGTGTGTGTGTGTGTGTGTGTGTGTGTGTGTGTGTGTGTGTGTGTGTGTGTGTGTGTGTGTGTGTGTGTGTGTGTGTGTGTGTGTGTGTGTGTGTGTGTGTGTGATGCTGCCTGTTAAACAGCACAGAAAAAGCAGAGATGGATGCAGTGATTTCAAGGTTCATATACAGATGGAGAGAATATCAAAGCAAATGTGGAAGCAAGCGATAATTGAGAATTACATCCGCAACTGGTTTAGTAATCAGGACACTGGAGAGTTGTGCAGAGTGAAGAGAGGGATGGCATTGGAAAAAAAACAAAGCACAGACCTTGACATTGTGATGTTATGGTCGAAGCCATGCGGGAATAATCAGAATAATCATAAGTGGTATTGTCCTGCACAAAAACAATTAAATAAGCAGCTACTGGAGGCAGTACATAGCCTACATCAGTCTACCTATAGAAGAACAGTGAATTTAAATGTATTTTTAATGAATATAAAATGATTTATTTGGTTTGTCGATTATTTTTTCTGCACGATGGCTCTTTTAATTTTAGTGCAACGTCTATTGTGGTATTTTTGTTTCTCCTTTTTATTAAACAATTTGTTACACTCTCGCTCATTTGTAGTGCTTTCACATCGTCGCTGATTAATCGGTCCGTTTGGTTGAGTTTATTTCTTTTCATAATGCTTTCTTCCATTCATATCTCTTTTAAATGCTATGCATAACCCTTTACTTCTATAACTTTGTGTATACTTTATATAGCCTATATATAAGTATACTGAACAAGACAGTATACAGTAGCCATTGTGAAATCAATATTAGAATGATCGGTTTTCAACCTCACCAACCTGAAAAGGCCGGGCGTTTGCTAGCCTCGCGTTGCGATACTATAATATACCACTGCGTTGCACTGCGTCTGCCCATGGGGCGATACTAATATACCACTGCGTCTGCCCATGGGGCGATACTAATATACTACTGCGTCTGCCCATGGGGCGATACTAATTTACCACTGCGTCTGCCCATGGGGCGATACTAATATACTACTGCGTCTGCCCATGGGGCGATACTAATTTACCACTGCGTCTGCCCATGGGGCGATACTAATATACTACTGCGTCTGCCCATGGGGCGATACTAATTTACCACTGCGTCTGCCCATGGGGCGATACTGATATACCACTGCGTCTGCCCATGGGGCGATACTAATATACTACTGCGTCTGCCCATGGGGCGATACTAATTTACCACTGCGTCTGCCCATGGGGCGATACTAATTTACCACTGCGTCTGCCCATGGGGCGATACTAATATACCACTGCGTCTGGGGCGATACTAATATACCACTGTGTTGCACTGCGTCTGCCCATGGGGCGATACTAATATACCACTGCGTCTGCCCATGGGGCGATACTAATATACCACTGCGTCTGCCCATGGGGCGATACTAATATAGCACTGCGTCTGCCCATGGGGCGATACTAATATAGCACTGCGTCTGCCCATGGGGCGATACTGATATACCACTGCGTTGCACTGCGTCTGCCCATGGGGCGATACTAATTTACCACTGCGTCTGCCCATGGGGCGATACTAATATACCACTGCGTCTGCCCATGGGGCGATACTAATATACCACTGCGTCTGCCCATGGGGCGATACTAATATACCACTGCGTCTGCCCATGGGGCGATACTAATATACCACTGCGTCTGCCCATGGGGCGATACTAATATACCACTGCGTTGCACTGCGTCTGCCTCGGCCAATATGCATGGCAAAGGCAGATGAAGGCTGGCTGCGCCAGGCTAGGCGTTTGCAGCAAACATAAGTTTACACGTTCGTGGATTAAATAAACTATAATTAATGAGTCAAAAAATCGACTTTTCATATGGCCGCAACTGTAAACACAATTTGCGTTTGTGGATAATATGCTATTAATAACAATTAGTTGAGACCTTTTTTATTCCCCGAGGGGAAATTTAGTTTCAGCTTCACAAGCAGCCGAGTGCTGCTGCCCACAGAGGAGGCAGCCGTTAGGGCTGAAGTGTCTTGCTCAAGGACGTTTTGACAACATTGCTGAAGTGTAGAAAGTGTTAAAAGTATGTTTGTATGTGGCCACACCCACCAGTTCATTAATTATACCTGGTTTTCACCTTGGCACAACCCACCTGAAGTTAATTAAGCCTCGCCCACAGCTGTGTGTTGTATCATAATGAGGGCGGGGTTAGGGTTATGATGTGTATTTCCATTGGGCCTTTTGACTCAAAGGCTTTCAGGAAGAAACCAAAGATACTCAGGGAAGACATATTTGAATATTCTAACCACACCTGGGGGTCTATTAGAGTAATGTTAACTCCATAGACACGTACGTACAAAACAGAAAAAGTGCAAAAAGAATCACGGCAGTCCATCTTTAACTCTACTAGGGAACATAGTGGGTATATAGTCAGTCTTTATGGGCCCGCCTGGTTTTTACAGCCACTTGCCTTCAGCCTTTTCCTCAACTGAACTCTGGCATTCAGCCTCAGTTAGTTCACTGACATTGACTCGTTGGGCATCGTTGCCAGTGCAGTGTAGGAAACGATTAATCTCCAAAAAAAAAAAAAAAAAAACGCTTTTCAAATTCAAACCACGGTGACGTCGAAAATAATTATTATATAACGGTGTGAGTTCCAGATGTAATGTTTAATCACTCGCCCTCCCCTTGTTCTGTGTCTCTCTGTCCTTTCTCCTGCTCTGTGTCTCTCTGTCCTTTCTCCTGCTCTGTGTCTCTCTGTCCTTTCTCCTGCTCTGTGTCTCTCTGTCCTTTCTCCTGCTCTGTGTCTCTCGGTCCTTTCTCCTGCTCTGTGTCTCTGTGTCTCTCGGTCCTTTCTCCTCCCCTGTGTCTCTCGGTCCTTTCTCCTGCGTGTTGGAGCCACTGTGTTTCCTCTCATACGTGTCCCTCACTGCAGAGTGAGAAACGTGAGAGACTGTGCACACACGCACACGCATACACTCACACACACACGCACATACTCACACGCACCTACACATACACACGCACACGCATGCACGCACACTGTATCCTTAGAGACCCGTGTGTGTGTGCGTATACACGCACACACAAGGGTCTCTAAAGATACAGAACGAGAGAGAGAGAGAGAGAGGCGAAAAGAAGGAGAGATGTTATTGTTATAGTGATCCGGTGTGAATCTCAACGGAGGATTTAGCACTGTTTTAAATACCCGCAACCAAGAGACCTCTGGCTTTGCTCTTTGCGTGCGTGTGTGCCTGTGTGCGTGTGTGTGTGTGTGTGTGTGTGTGCGTGCGAGCGCATGTGTGCGTGTGTTATATAACCTGATGCTTTAAATCACTTGCCGAAATTCACAGTGGACCGAATGTATAGATTTGTAATTAGCATTCGTGTTTGATATTGAGTTGAATAGCCCATACATGTAATGATATGATTGAGTTCTACGTACTTACTTAAATTGCCCGGCGCTGCAGTTGATAATGACGCGCAGACTTACTAGCTTGCCTTGCTGATGCACATATCACACTGATGTACATGCACATATCACATTAATGGGCACGGAGGGATATTAGTTCATTTGATCTAATTAAGATCAAATTATGGGTTTATTCCGTTAAGTTCTCGGCTTAATTATTATTTTCTTGAGCCATCTGTTTAGGCAAGACTGCATGCGTCTACATTTTGGCAAACGGGGGAAACAAGGAAAAAAACATTTGGTGTGTGTGTGTGGAGGAGGAGGAGGAGGACACCCTCTCTGACGAAAATTTGCTTTGATTTGTTGGCGCGCGCCGGTCAAACCTCCTCTGTTGACACTAAGCCCCCCCCCCCCGCAGCCCCCCCCCCCCCACCCCACCACCCGTACCTCTTCTCTTTTTAATCTCCCTTCCCCCACTCTCTCTCTCTCTCTCTCTCTCTCTCTCTCTCTCTCTCTCTCTCTCTCTCTCTCTCTCTCTGATTCTAACCCTGTCCTCCTCTCTCCATCCATCACGTTTTTACAACGCTGACGTGTACCCGCCCTCGCCACTATCAATTAAAGATAACATCAGCTTCACAGGCTCTCTCCTTCACCCCCCCTCACCCCCCTACCCCACACACACACACACACACACACACACACACACACACACACACACACACACACACACACACACACACACACACACACACCCCCCTGTCCGTCTGTTGCTCCACCTACCTTCCTCTCTGTCCGCCTGCCTCCCCGCGTATAGGTCGGTCCGTCTGCAGTCTCTCTGCTTTATGTATTCTCACAGTGTGCAGTGTTTTCTCCCGCTCCCCCCTCTCTCTCTCTCTCTCTCTCTCTCTCTCTCTCTCTCTCTCTCTCTGTCCAGCTGTGTTGTCTATGAGTGTAGCCAGTAATGCTGTGATGTCCGCCGCTACAGTATGCTGTGATGAAACGCTGTGCGGCTTCACTTTGATTAGCCCCGTGTTCTGCAAAGAAATAATCAAAGGGAGGTTCTGCAGTGCTGCGGTGTGTATATATAAGCCGTAGCGTTCGCTCGCTCGGTGCTGAACACGCGCGCGCACACGCACACGCACACACACCTGCACTGAGCCAACCTGCTCCAGAGTTCTGAGACAGTTGGTTCTCAAGGCCTATTCATACTCAAATTATAGGTGATAAGGTGTAAAGGTGACCACCGAAACTTTGGTTGTAAAAAGAGATGAGATGTGTTTACAAGGTACGGTTGTGTTCCCTTCCTTTCTGCCTGGGCGTCAAATTGGTACAAGGTACCCTTGTACCACTTGTACCTTGTAAACATCTCATATGTCAAGTTGTTGGATGGATGATTATGCGGCGGGTGACCCCAGATGACAGTGAACTAGTGAAGTGACTTTCAACACCTTTTATAATTAAATATAAAAAGGGGAAAAAGTAAAGAAAAAGATCATTACTGATCTAAACAAACTAAGTACTATGTACTAAACAAACAATACTATACTAAATATAAATAAAATTATAATATAATAAACTAAATATAAGTTATCAAATAACACAAGAGGCTAAACTTAGCTGATCTACAAGCTTGTAGATCGGCTATTTTCACAATATTTATCTGTGTAATCGAGTCAAACTAAATGTAATGCCTACAATTCCAACTGCATGCTTGTCAGGGTGTGTGTGCATGTGCGCGTGCGTACGTGAGTGCACGTGCGTGGTGTGGGGTGCTCTCCAGCTCAAATATGATTATTTTGGTAGGTCACGGTCTGAAGAGGTTGAGAAACCACTGTTGTAAGAAAACAGTGGAGTGAAGCACCATAAAAGCATGTCCATGATTGCCCGGTGCTCAGTGCTGTGCCGTGCTGATAAAAGGTGGTGTGCCGTGCACTTAAATATGCCAGCGCGTGCAGCTGAGCAGCTGTGCCAGTAGCTGGTGTACTTGGCTCACGTTCTGGAGCTGAGCTGAGCGGCGCTGCATGGCCACACACACACACACACACACACACACACACACACACACACACACACACACACACACACACACACACACACACACACTGCTTGGCCAGGGCTGAGATAGCACTGGTTCCCAGACACTGGGCCGGAACCCATTTGTGGGTCGTCGCGGACACATTGTTATGCGTCCCCTCATTTGTGGATTTCCTAAATTTGGTTTTGAATTAGTACTACTTCAAATATTTTCAAAAAATAACCCCCCCCCCCAGAAAGCTAAACTTTTCATGAATTAAACCACAATTCAATGATTGTTTTTCCTGTAACTTCATGAAGAAATGTAATAAAAATCTAAGAAATTACATAAATGAGAACAAATATTTGAGAAGTATTGAAAATAGCCGATCTACAAGCTCACAACGCGTCGCGCCACGTTGTGAGATCTGCTATTTTCACTAGTTTGGGTCCCCCGGGCTCGAATATCTAATTTCTGTATTGGGTCACGGGCTGAAAAGTCTGGCAACCACTGCACGACGGTGTAGCTGCAGCCAAAATGAGAGAACACAAAACTCCCATCTTTATTTATTCAGCTTTTATAAGGGATAAGTTGGCCTCATTCATTTTAGTTCATATGCGCCAAGTAAAGAAGAAGGGGCTGCGATGCCTCTTTTGGATATGAGTCGGAGTATACAGCCACAAAATCATGTGAAAGAGTAGCCTGGCTAATAAGCCAGACTCAAATCACACTGGCGTGTGGTATTTGAGTCTGGAGATGCTGTGTATGGATCTTGTTTCCCGGGGGGCGGGTTCAAACATTTTCTCTTTGACGCAATTGGTTAGAGCTACTGTCAGTCAAATTTCTCAAGCATTGAACGTCACTGTACCAAAGCCCGCCCATATTGCATACCGTGTCCCGATTGGCCACACCAGTTCTCTGGTGTAGGAAATGGGCGTACAATTGAGCCTCTCCAGACCGTAATCCGCCGGCAGGCAATTTTATTTTTGCCACCGGCTGATTCGGTCTGGCTTATTAGCCAGGCTAGTGAAAGACGACGTTAGAGGCAGAGATTCTACTTGGTGCCTGAAGATGCTGCTATAGCCTCAAATCAAATACTCAATTAGACGTTTGGTTCAAAATGGTCTAAATTGCATGGGGTTTAACTGAAAAAAGAAAGGAAGAAAATCGACAGATCAGAAAAGTATGATTAGTTGCAGCCCTATACAGTTGGAGGCCATCGATATTGTCCTTTTCTTTTTGCTGAGGTTTGC
>NW_027637507.1:17500-28141 GCF_951216825.1 Electrona antarctica
AATCGAAACCATGCAAGGCACCAATAACCTGTACATCGGGAGCAATTAGAGGTTCAGAGTCTTCCTCAAGGACACGTCGACACTAACTCTGGGGGAGCCCGGGATTGAACTGGGTTCCCATATGGCCGCGCTGGGCCGAGTCACTGCCGCCCCACATGTTATCAGAAACACTTTTTGTTGGACAGGTTGAAATATGAAGTTGAAATATAAAAGCTACGTTACTGTACAGTATAAATATCTGCAATGCAGTGTTGTTTTCGTCGACTAAAACTAAACAAAAAATGTTCGTCGACTACCTTTTTTCATTGACAAAAAATAAATAGAAACTAAATAAAAACTAATCTATGATGACTAAAACTAAGACTAAATATTTCGACAATTTCGTCAACAAATAAAAACTAGACTAAAATGTTAGAAGGGACAAGATATCCAGTATAAGTCATTTTACACTTGGTTGCATGCTGAAAATAGCCGATCTACAAGCTCACAACGCGTCGCGCTGCGACGCGTTGTGAGCTTGTAGATCGGCTATTTTCAGCAAGTGTAAAAACAGTCATTACGACGGCATCAAGCCCCGCCAAAATACATTTTAGTCGACTAAATCAACCGTAGATTTAGTCGACTAAAATCTCATGACATTTAGTCGACTAAAACTAGACTAACACTAAAACATTTCAGGTGACTAAAATGTGACTAAAACTAAGTGAAAACTATTCGAAAGACTATGACTAAAACTAAAATCAAATTTAGCTGCCAAAAACAACACTGCTGCAATGGTACCTGGTACCAAAAGCAAGGAGAGTCCATTGAAGTCGAGCCACCACTAACTAGACTATATGCAGTTGAAAAGTGCCATAGATTATATGGTTATTGTTCGAGTGGTAAAGATATTGCCAAAGATATAACGAAAAACGGAGGGAGCCATGTGTAAACCCCGGAGGGTTTAAGTAAGGTGTTAAACACACGCACGCACACAAACACGTATACATTTTCGACCAAACTGTGTGTCTCTGTTATATAATAAGTCAAAATGACGTGTGAAGCAATATGTCCGTACAGAGGGTGACTGACACCGCAGCAGGGAGGGAGACTAAAGCAAAAGGGGAAAAAGAAACATCATAGTGTCCTCAGTCAGTGTTATACAGTGGCTAACAGGGCTACCTCTAGGGGCCTCCGGAGGTGACTCACCGTGCACCCCCCTACTGCGAGTGACACTGCCGTGAGTCAGCCCCCGGTGGTGGGGCAGGCGGTGGGGGGGCAGGCGGTGGGGGGCCGACGGTGGGGGGCAGGAGGGGGGGGGGGGGGGGGATCAGAAGTGAACGCATCCTAATTAACTCCAGAGGTGACGGTGCACATTGTGGAGCCAGAGCATCCTAATTAACTCCAGAGGTGACGGTGCTCATTGTGGAGCCAGAGCATCCTAATTAACTCCAGAGGTGACGGTGCTCATTGTGGAGCCAGAGCATCCTAATTAACTCCAGAGGTGACGGTGCTCATTGTGGAGCCAGAGCATCCTAATTAACTCCAGAGGTGACGGTGCTCATTGTGGAGCCAGAGCATCCTAATTAACTCCAGAGGTGACGGTGCTCATTGTGGAGCCAGAGCATCCTAATTAACTCCAGAGGTGACGGTGCACATTGTGGAGCCAGAGCATCCTAATTGACTCAGAGGTGACGGTGCTCATTGTGGAGCCAGAGCATCCTAATTAACTCCAGAGGTGACGGTGCACATTGTGGAGCCAGAGCATCCTAATTAACTCCAGAGGTGACGGTGCACATTGTGGAGCCAGAGCATCCTAATTGACTCCAGAGGTGACGGTGCACATTGTGGAGCCAGAGCATCCTAATTAACTCCAGAGGTGACGGTGCACATTGTGGAGCCAGAGCATCCTAATTGACTCCAGAGGTGACGGTGCACATTGTGGAGCCAGAGCATCCTAATTAACTCCAGAGGTGACGGTGCACATTGTGGAGCCAGAGCATCCTAATTAACTCCAGAGGTGACGGTGCTCATTGTGGAGCCAGAGCATCCTAATTAACTCCAGAGGTGACGGTGCACATTGTGGAGCCAGAGCATCCTAATTGACTCCAGAGGTGACGGTGCTCATTGTGGAGCCAGAGCATCCTAATTAACTCCAGAGGTGACGGTGCACATTGTGGAGCCAGAGCATCCTAATTGACTCCAGAGGTGACGGTGCACATTGTGGAGCCAGAGCAGCGTCATGGTTCATGAAAACCACTTAATCCCCCATTATACACTTCACTAACCGGGGTCCCCCAGGGCTCTGTATTCGGTCCGATGTTGTTCCCCCCCCCCCCCACCCCGGAATCTACGAGCTTACGACGGGTCACCAGTGTATTTTCGGCGAATGTTTGCTTATTTTTTAGGTTAGAACGTTGTCTAACCAACCCGTTCGATCCGGGAAAGCATATGTATAATTTTTTGTATGATTTTAGCTGTATATGGTTTATATATATATCGGGTGGAAACCCGAACAATGTCCTAAACGCTTACTTTTCAGGATTCAAATTTAAGAAGTGGCAAAAGTAGCCGATCGACGAGCTCAAAACGACGTCGTGTTGCATCGCGTTTGGAACCGCTACGTGAAATGCTTTGTGACGCTGTAGTGCGGTATGAAGTATACGGGTGTTATTTTACGGAAATAAACACTTAAAAGTTACAACATGGAAGTATAGGAGGTTTCTGCCCGACATACAGCAACGTACGTTTTTCAGAAAACTATTTAGGATTTAGAAGGCCTTGTTATAGAAAAAAAAGAAACCAAAGATGGGCCAATATGAGTTATATATAGGGTTTCATGTGGTCGTCGTTGGAGACGGCAGGTGTGTAATGGCGAGCGGCTGACGTTATGCGTCACAGCGACATTTCACCTCGAGTATCTGCGCTGTGGGGATCGGTCGCCCGTTCGTTAAGGCCTGCACTTCAGCTGTGCGTTATACGTTGACATTGGGGGTTTATAGGTGGACGTCACTTTGGCTTTTACTGTACGGGTAAAGCCGAAAGAAGAGGTGATGCTGGCCGTGTGTCAGAGAGAGAGAGAGAGGGGTGGGGGGGGGGGTTGGGCTGATGGCCCAGGGAGTTAACGACACCATCTGCTCGCCTCGCACACATCATTACTACTACAGCTGGATACACACCTCCATGACTCACTCACACCTCCCCCCTCTCTGCCTTCTCTCACTCTGTCTGTCTGTCTGTCTGTCTGTCTGTCTGTCTGTCTGTCTGTCTGTCTGTCTGTCTGTCTGTCTGTCTGTCTGTCTGTCTGTCTGTCTGTCTGTCTGTCTGTCTGTGTCTTCAGGTCGATCTCAGTCTGTTCTCTCGTTCTCCGTCGACATCATTTCAGTCCTAATGCTTCTCTCCTCACCTCAACTCTCTCTGTCTCTGTCTCTGTCTCTGTCTCTGTCTCTGTCTCTGTCTCTCTCTGTCTCTGTCTCTGTCTCTGTCTCTGTCTCTGTCTCTGTCTCTGTCTCTGTCTCTGTCTCTGTCTCTGTCTCTCTCTCTCTCTCTCTCTCTGTCTCTCTCGTCTTGTCAGTCTATTTATTTCTCTCTGTTCCGCTTTATCTTGTTTCCATGTCGTCCTCCTCTCTCTGCCCCAGTTTCTCCCTCTTTCTCTCCCATCTGTGCACCTGTCTCTCTCTCTCTCTCTCTCTCTCTCTCTCTCTCTCTCTCTCTCTCTCTCTCTCTCTCTCTCTCTCTCTCTCTCTCTCTCTCTCTCTCCCCCTCCATCTCTCACTCCTCTGTCGTCACCCCCCCCAGCCCCCCTAGCGCTTGGCAGACAGCGCTCTGCTTTTTTTTGCTGACTTCACTGTTTTAGCAATTTCTTCAGTACTGAATAATTCACCGCAGACACTGTTATCTGGAACACACCACACACACACACACACACACACACACACACACACACACACACACACACAGAGACACACACAGAGACACACACACGCACATGCACGCGCACACGCACACGCACGCAAACACACTCTCTCACATGGGCCGGTGTGTGAACACACGCGTGCCACACAGCGTTCAATTTCATTGGGAACACATATACGTCTCATTACGGTGTGTAGACCACGTGCACAGTTTAGCACTCTCTGAGGACATCCATCCATCCATACCTTCCTCCATACCTATATCTCTCTCTCTCCCCCCTCTCGGTACCCCTCATCTTTCATCATTGTAACTTCATTACCCATCATATAATTGCATATAATAGTCCCTAGTTTCCATGTCCTATATAGTATTGTGCCACTCTTGCATTCGTGCGAGTGGCGCATGTAGTGTGTTGCATGGCGTGGGTGCGTGCGTGCGTGCGTGCGTGCGTGCGTGCGTGCGTGCGTGCGTGCGTGCGTGCGTGCGTGCGTGCGTGCGTGCGTGCGTGCGTGCGTGCGTGCGTGCGGAGGAGGTAAGCGTTAGAGAGACGTCATGCATATTGAGTCATGTGACTCTTGGTATATCACTGGTTGTGACTCTCTGTCAGTCTGTCCCTGTTGTGGTATATGGCTCTACAGTGGATACATGATGGACATGCATCACGAAAGACGCTTTTCTTATCGCTTTATGTCCTGTGGCAGAAGTGTATGTGTCAATGCTAATGATGTGCGCATATACTCGATGATCTACTGCTCCTCTCCTCTCCTCTCCTCTCCTCTCCTCTCCTCTCCTCTCCTCTCCTCTCCTCTCCTCTCCTCTCCTCTCCTCTCTTCCTCTTCTCTCCTCTCTTCCTCTTCTCTCCTCACTGCTCCTCTTCTTTTGAACCTTCTCCTCTCCTCTCCTCTCCTCTCCTCTCCTCTCCTCTCCTCTCCTCTCCTCTCCTCTCCTCTCCTCTCCTCTCCTCTCCTCTCCTCTCTGAATGTGTTCCAAATGAAATGGCCAAGGCAACATATCTATCATGGCTCTGCAGCATAAGTGTAGTAAATAGGAGCTTCTTATTAAATCACATTAGCTTCATTGATTTTTTTCTTCTTTTTCCTCTTGCACTTATTTCCTTTTTTTGGCTCTGTTGCCGTTTTGACTCTCTCCCCAAATGAGATTTCCCCTCTCCTCTCCTCTGGCGCGGGCCAATGTGTCACTTAATGCATTACTATACATGAACAATAGAGTGGGAACAAAATGGTGCTTCCACATCAAATACAAGCTTTCCATTGATGCATTTTTATTTCATTCTCTACTCCAAATACAGTATACTGCAAGATGACATTAGGAGATGAGTGTTTGTCATCATGAACCTGTTTGAATTGGAGCCTTTTTGGGTGAAAACCCGTTGCAGCTGTGTTACACTGAACGCACGCACGCACGCACGCACGCACGCACGCACGCACGCACGCACGCACGCACGCACGCACGCACGCACGCACGCACGCACGCACGCACGCACGCACAAACGGTTGGTTGGATTATAGATGATGTCATGTTGATTTATGCAGTGCATGTGCTGAGCAGGGTGCTTTCTACCTGTCAACACCTGTCACGTGTCTACGAGAGAGAGAGAGAGAGAGAGAGAGAGAGTTTACTCAGTCGAATTCCTGCAGTGTGAGTAAATATTAATGCACTGATTCACAATCTTTTTTCATTTGAAGGACTATAATGATATACATTAGGCCACGGACCCACATTAGATATACTTTTTTAATGTATTAATTTGTATGCATCTCTGGGACAATCTACACGTATCCTCCTTTTTTTACTCCGATATACCTTAGTTAGTACAACACGCGCATTTGTCCCATCGGTACACTCAGAGTTACGGGGGTCCCTGGACCCGATGTTGTTTAGAAACATTGCCTCTATCATTCATTAATTCATTCATTCACTCACTCACTCACTCACTCATTCATTCATTCATTCACTCACTCACTCACTCACTCACTCACTCACTCACTCACTCACTCACTCACTCACTCACTCACCATGTGAACTCCAGTGTGTGTGTGTGTGCATGCTTGTGTGTGCGTGCGCACACACACATGTGCATGACAGTGCGTTTGGTGTGTCCACTGCAGCAGCTCAACCAGAACAAAGTGTTTGAATGGATCAGTGCGTGACGGATGTACAAATGAGCCCCGTATCGACAGGTCCATCACTGAGCCGACCTGCCCACGCCGTCCCCATGATGTGGAAATCCATACGTACGGTAGAGCCATCCATACAGCCTTCTGTATCGACGCGCCGGTCAGGCCTCGCGGTCCACGGCTGACCCTTTGAACCAATAGGAAAGGGGAGGGAGAGTTTCAACGATGATGTCACAACCATTATTTGAAAACTTTTGTGTGTGTGTGTGTGTGTGTGTGAGCCATCCATACAGCCTTCTGTATCGACGCGCCGGTCAGGCCTCGTGGTCCACGGCTGACCCTTTGAACCAATAGGAAAGGGGAGGGAGAGTTTCAACGATGATGTCACAACCATTATGGGTGAGGTATAGTTTGAGAGAGACTCGCCCGGGCGGGCGGAAACACAAATCCTCTCATGGCGAGGCTCCTTGGAGACGAGCCGTCTAGAAGAGGCTGTGTGTGTGTGTGTGTGTGTGTGTGTGTGTGTGTGTGTGTGTGTGTGTGTGTGTGTGTGTGTGTGTGTGTGTGTGTGTGTGTGTGTGTGTGTGTGTGTGTGTGTGTGTGTGTGTGTGTGTGTGTGTGTGTGTGCGTGTGCGCACACACACACATTACACATCAATAACTGCACTTACATTTTGAGGTATACTGTACTTTTACGTTTATTGAGTATTTCCAATTTGCGATATCCTACTTCTAATTCTCCACTACATCTCAGAGACAAATATTGTAGCCTACTTTTACTCCAGTATTTGAAAACTTTTGTTACTAGTTACTTTGTAGATTTTGATTATCATTGAAAACATGCATTTTCTAAACACAACTTTCTGCATAATGAGTACTTCTACTTTTGATACTTTAAGTATACTGTATATTTTCATGTCAAAACGTCAGTCATTTAGATTTCTGGACTTTCACTTGTAAGTCTTTCTACATTGCAGTACATCGATACTTTTACTTCAGTGAGTATTTCTTCCACGACTGGCTGTTTGCAGAATCTGTGTCTTCAGAGATAAGCAACCTTGGTCCAGTTTACTACTATGCAGCCTCTAGGGGCCGCTATTGCAGCCTTTTAGTTTGCAGCCATTTGTTTGAAAGTTGTCGAAAATAAAAAAATAAACTTAACTCTTTTTCCCCCCCCTCTCACTTATTATAAGCCACACTAAACCTCCATAATTCCAAATCTCATGACGTTATTTGAAGTGGTTTACACAGGCTGAGTAGCAGACCAGTGAATGACAAATATACAAATCTGTTTTTTATGTGAATTGAGCACATTGAATGCACACTCAAATGGCTCTGTGAAAGCTCCATGCCCCATTTCATCAAACTGGAGAAGCTGCCATTTGGAGATATAACCTTTTTTTTTCCTTCGCAGACTGCAGGGTCTCCTTAGCTGAACCTCTGCTTGTTTGTGGCCTGTGCACGCACACACGCACGCACGCACGCACGCACGCACGCACGCACGCACGCACGCACGCGCGCGCGCACGCACGCACGCACGTAGTATTTGAGTGCATTTACTCAAATACTGCACTTATTTTAAGTACAATTTTGAGGTAGCCTACTTTTACTCTAGAGTGTTGCTATTTTTTTGTAATACTTTATACTTTATACTCCACTACATTATATGGCAAATGTTGTACTTTGTACTCCACTACAGTTATGTATACTTGACAGCTTTAGTTACTAGCTACTTTTAAGATATGGCTATAAAATAAATACAATAAAAGTATATTTTGATGCCTTACTTTTGTACTTTTACTCATGTAACATTTTGAATCCAGCTATGAGCGGTATTGCTACTTTCACTTAAGTAAAAAAAAAAAGAGTACTTCTTCTACCACTGGTGTTAATTTATGCAGACCTGTAACTCCAAATGCAACCAAATGGACCCTTTGCACACTGCCAGAGTTAAAAATGGAATGCCACGATTTTTTTCCACCCTAAAACATGATCATCAGGTATTATTATAATATAAGGAGGAATAACTTTTTCCAAAAAGTGTACAGTATTTATTAAAATCATGCTTTTATGTGGACACGCCCGCCAGTTCATTAAGTATGCCTGGTTTGCCTGGTGGGTGGTGATGGGTGGTGATCCACCTGAACTGAAGCCGCACCCACAGCTGTAGTTGTATGATAAAGGGGGAGGGGTTAGGGGAGGGGCTGATAGTGTGAAGTCACTATATTACTCTTTATTTCATTGGCCCGTTTGACTGTCAAGGGTTCAGCCTCCAGGAAGAAACCCTAAATACAAAGTTAATACACCATTGCACATAAAAACGACTCCAGGGTGTCTAATGAAGTACTGTCACCTCATAGACACATGGAAAAACTGGAAAAATAAAAAAATGGTGGCACTCCATCTTTAAATGAACACGGTGGAGTATACGCTGTACTGTATATGTTCATGCTCATATGCAAATGAGGTTTGGAAATCCTTTGGGGATTGTGTGTGTGTGTGTGTGTGTGTGTGTGTGTGTGTGTGTGTGTGTGTGTGTGTGTGTGTGCATGCACATGTATACACTACTGTATATGCGTGTGTGTGGGCATGGATGGATTTGCACATGTAATGTGATGATGTTCATGTGCAAATCAATGTGTGAGTAATAGTAGGCTATAGGCATGCATTCCTGTGGACATGCATTTAGCACGCACACTCACAGAGAGAGAGAGAGAGAGAGAGAGAGAGAGAGAGAGGCAGAGAGATAAAGGGTGTGTGTGTGTGTGTGTGTGTGTGTGTGTGTGTGTGTGTGTGTGTGTGTGTGTGTGTGTGTGTGTGTGTGTGTGTGTGTGTGTGTGTGTGTGTGTGTGTGTGTGTGTGTGTGTGTGTGTGTGTGTGTGTGTGTGTGTGTGTGTGTGTGTGTGTGTGTGTGTGTGTGTGTGTGTGTGTGCGAGCGTGTCCCTTGGCAGGCCTCAGTGCTTTGCGTGTGTGCATTCTTTACATGTCGTTGGTGTTGGGCAGAAGCCTTATATCTCCATGAGTGAACGACCTATACTTCATCATAGTCTATGTATTCTATACTTCATCATAGTCTATGTATTCTATACTTCATCATAGTCTATGTATTCTATACTTCATCATAGTCTATGTATTCTATACTTCATCATAGTCTATGTATTCTATACTTCATCATAGTCTATGTATTCTCCATTTACAATTTCTAATCACACAGAAGTAGTGAAACCTTGTCTTCTTTTTTACTTAATCAGACGGTGTTTAAATGGAACCAAACGGACCTGTATAAGGGTCAACATTAACCCATTTTGGGCGGGAACCCCTTTTGGTGTTAGCATTATGCTATGCTTTAGCTAATACACCATTGCTGCAAAAATAGCAGATCTACAAGCTCAGGAACAACTGACATAGAAACATAGCTTTTTCAGAAAACTGTCAGGATGTAGAAGACATTTTTAGAATCTGATCTCAGGTCAAAATGGATTAAACCAGTTGATTTGCTTGTCAAATTGGATCGGTTGTGGTTTACAGTAAAGGCAGATATGTAATGCACGCATGCACACACGCACGCATACACGCACGCATGCACACACACACACCATGTGAATGAAATGCACCATAATGAAATGGATGGTTCCACCGTGGCCCAGTTCTGACTCCACATCTCCCCATGACGCTCCCCTTCCCCCTCCTCCTCCCCCCTCCTCTCCCTCCTCTCCCTCCCCTTCCCCCTCCTACTCCCCCCTCCTCTCCCTCCGTCCTTCTGCCCATCATGGTGTTCATCCTCCTCTACTATCCCATTTTGACCTGAGATCAGATTCTAAAAATGTCTTCTACATCCTGACAGTTTTCTGAAAAAGCTGTGTTTCTATGTCAGTCGTTCTTTGATTTTTCAAAAATAGCAGACCTACCACCGAGTGGCACACTATGAGCTTGTAGATCTGCTATTTTTCAATAGCTAAAGCATAACATAATGCGAACACCAAAAGGGGTTCCCGCCCCAAAATGGGTTAAAATCCACATCGGTGGTTCTCAACCAGTGGTCCGGGGACCACCAGTGGTCCTCCAGGGGCTTTCCTAGGTGGTCCCTTCATGCAGCTAAATGATGGAAGAGTTGGTAACCAAATGTTTATGCTCTCCAGAGTTAAAGATCTTCACCTGTCGAGAGCGTAAAATTAAACCAAATGGAACCTGCACGGGTCCATTTGGTTTAATTTTCGGCTCTCATCTGCATTACTTAATTTGCAAGAAGGCTACACAATTAGAGAATGTAGAATAATTGTTATTTCACAATTAGAGAATGTAGAAGAATTGTTATTTCACAATTAGAGAATGTAGAAGAATTGTTATTTCACAATTAGAGAATGTAGAAGAATTGTAATTTCACAATTAGAGAATGTAGAAGAATTGTAATTTCACAATTAGAGAATGTAGAAGAATTGTAATTTCACAATTAGAGAATGTATAGAAGAAGTGTTATTTTGATCAACGTTTGCCTGTTATCTCTTGGGTCTGCGACTGCGAGGCTACATCTCATCAATGTTATGAATAAATAACGGACCTTGATATGAAAAGGGTTGAGATCCACTGATCTACAGCATCATTACTCCTC